>NW_015150825.1:20341-54904 GCF_000732505.1 Cyprinodon variegatus
GAACTTTAGTCTCATCTTTTTATTTGTAATGGCAAAAGTTTGTCCTTGCATTCCATCCAGAAAGGTCAATTTGTATATTCTTTTTCATTATGTGGTAAATAGTGAGAGCCTACTGAAGGTTCTTTAGTAGACATGCTCCCTGTATCTTGGGATGGCTGACTTCAAGCCATTTTAATTATAGTATTCTGTCCTATGTCACTGGTTATGAGAGCACTAAAATAAATGTCTTGGAGGTGATAGCTACAAGTTGGCCTCCACCAGCACTCACTAGTGGATTTTAAAATGAACTCCAAAATACACTGCACTGTGATGTAATGTGCTCTCCTTAACGTGCACCTGTTAAAAGAAGAACAGCATTTTGCACCAACTGCAGATGTGCAAGTATGGATTGGCTTACTCCTAAATAAAGGGAGTTACCGTAATGAAGAAAGGAAATGTAGGCAGGGATTACTGTTTCTAACTACTGTCTTGAAATAATATCTTTTAGTTTTGCAATTTTTACCTTAAAATCATTGTCCATCTTAAAACCAAGCTTCATGGAGGGAGACTGACTTTCTCCAATTGTTCAAAAAACAATCACTTCCATCTTTTTTTCATCAAAATGCAGGAAATGTTGTGCCATCAAAGCTTTAATACCTTTAAGACATAATAAAATGAATAAAAAATAAAAGTAATTTGATGGACCAGCCATCATTGGTTTTAAAGCCACATAGATTTGGCAATTAACAGCAAAGCAGTGGAAGGATATACTATATAAAAATAGACACCAAAAGAAAGAGGTATAGGAAAAGATCAAAGATCCCAAAATTGACCTCTGGGGAGCACCACATGACAGCGGAGCAGAAAAGGATTCAAAATCTCAGTTTTTTTTACTGAGAATGTCCTGCCTTTCAGATAGAACCTGAACCACTCCAGAGCATTGCCACCAATGCCTACTTTGTTTTGTAGGGAGTCAAAAAAATGCAAGTGTATTTTATATTGCAATATAATAATACATTCACATTACAAAACTGAGCACACAGTTTTAGTTAAAAACATAAACTTTTCGTTTCTTTTTAACAGCCTGACAGCCTTTCAGTTGCAGCATGCTAACAGTAAGAACCTCTGGTGAAAAAAGCTTTGTGTTACCTGCAGATTGGTTTTTAACCATCCCAGGACCTGGATATTTCCAAGTCGTTTCATATGCACTTTGTCCTCTGAAGGCAGACTTTTACTGCTGTTTTTATTAACATAATTCCCTTTCTTTATGGTGTCTCTTTTTTTCCTAACAAAAAGGAAACAAAGAGACAGGTCTCCATAAAAACAAAAAAAACAAAAAGAAAAAAAACAAAACAGCACTGGCTCGATGCTGATACAACAGCTGCCCACATTTCAGTCAGACTGAATCTCTGGAAGCAATTGTGTAGGAGACACATCTCCTATATTTCTTCAAACAGAAGTAGCAAATCTGCACAACTAGCCATGTGCACACTCTAAGCAAGCACCTAATTGACCAACACAACTAACAAAACACTGGACTAAGCCAAACAAAGCTGCTATATAAATGAGCTGCAGGTTCACCCCATCCCCCTTCATAAGCAGAAATACACCAAATTTAGAAAGAAAATGTGTTTTAACATCTCTTAAAGTGTCATTTAGAATAGTGGTACTCACACCCCTAGCGGTCCACGAGTGCATTGCAATGGGTACATTAAAATATTTTATTTTTTAGGTAGTAACATAAAATACGGCTGGGATCTGTTTTGTTTTGTGAGGACCCAATTGGAAAATTAAACAAGCATTTTTTTCAAACAAAAAAAATGTTTCTTATATGATAGAGTTCAACTTCAGCTTTGACACTCATCAAAACCAAGCAGAGAGAAACAGTTTTTTCCACACTTTCTGCTTAACCACTGTCCTTTCTGTTGTTAATCCGATATTAAAGTTTGGCAGACCATTCCAGAGACATCAGTGAAAGATGCTGCAACAGGAACTGAAAGCTGTAGAGAAAAGAGAAGCAGACACAACAACAATGTACTCATTCATAATAACCGTTCCACCCAGCTGCCCTTGGTCATTTAACATTAATGAGCAATGCTGAGGAAAAATGTTGTGAATTTCTTTCATTACAAATGAAGTTTTTTATGTTTGTTTGTTTTTTCTCCAAAAACTATACATAGTACTCTTTAACTGCAATAAAATGTGTGGTAAAATTATCATGGATAGTATTTAAAAAATGTAAACTAGCCTTACACTAACCCTACCATGCATGTTGTTCAGTGAAAATCACCATTAATAAAAAATTATATATGAGTTATTCATGCAACTTTATGCAGATTTAAGATATTTTTCCGAGAAACAAAAACACCAGTAAATCACAGCGTGATGCAGTTCTTCTTCAGATTAAAATCTGCACTGCAAAAACAATCTAGAAATAAGTACGAATTTCTTATATTAAGTGCATTTATCCTTACTTTAAGTAGGTAAATGAGATAGTTTGCCAATGGAATGGGTATTTTTGCTCTTAAAATAAGACAATTAGAGAATATGCACTTGAAATAAAACAATGTAATTGTGTTTTCTTATATTAAATCTAAATTGTCTTGTTCCATTGGCAAAATGTCTCTTTTACCTCCTCAATTCAAGAACAAATGCACTATTTAAAGAAAAAATGACTTATCTAGATTTTGATTATTTTTCCAGTGTACTTTCCAACCTATTTTTCAAATTTATAAATGGCTACAAACCATTTGAAAAGATGATTTTTTTTTTTTTATTCTAAATATTTTTACACTTTTCACACTGCCAATTTGCCCTTTTACTAAAAGTGTTTAGTTAAATTCTTTAATGGTAATAGTACATCTTCATTCATTCATTAACCAGTTTTCCATGCTAGAACTGTGTATCCCTGTGTGCTTTTTTTGCATACTTCACTTCACAAGCAGCATGTCGGCTTGAAGTTATTAGATAAGCTTAAAATGCTGGATTTCTATCAGTTACACATGAGATGAACTGCAACGTCCACACAGGAAGCATTTGGATTACAAAATGGAAATGCTTGGGGCACAGATTTAAGAGGGGAGCATCACTAGAGCCACCCTCAATATAATGCCAGATAGTTTCTTTACTCTTGGATGTGTGTCTGTATCCCTGTTTTTTATGCAGATTTCTGTTTTTACTGATCGAGTATATGTGTGTGTGGCAAAGCTTGTTATGGCTAAATTAGAGGCCTTATAGAACTGGCTTTAAGGTTGTCAAAATGTTTTATATACCCTTTTAGGGCCCCAACATTTTTATTACAGAATTGATGTTTGTTGTGCATACTTAACCAATTGAGAGAAGTGATGAGAAACAGAAGAAAAAGAGCTCAGTAAAAAGAGGAGCAGAGAAAGGGGAACGCTCTTCACAGAAGTCTGTTCTTCCACACCATGTTTTCTTTATAAAGATACAGAAATTTGGCACTAAAACCTAAATCCTCTTTTTGTGTCCTACTAAAATTATGACAAAGCCTACAATAAATCTCTGTACCATTAGATAACTTCATAATTTATCTTCTTAAATTTGTGAAATGCAAAATAAGTTAGTTCTTTATTTAAAGTATTGTTACCCACCACAGCCGAAGAGAAGTTAGTAACTGAAATAGAAAGGATTAATTAGGGAGTTGCTCTAAAATTGATTGATTCTATTTCAAGTTAATAATGAAAATTTTGATCAACTAATAATTAAATTATTTAATGTTTAACCAGTTTTTACTTGTATTAGAGGTTCTAAGATGATGTGTTTTTTTTTTTGTTTTTTTTTTACAGCATACTGAAATTACAAAAGAGGAGCACATCATTTTATTTTAACAATTATTGGTGCAAGCTGTATTAAATAATTACACAAACAATCCATAAGTATCATTATAAATGAATGCCTATAGGCCAGGCCCGTAATAAAATCATAAGTAGAATTGCCTACCCATAGAGCATTTTGTGTGAAAAAATTGAAAAGTAGATTTTCCTTAAAACCTAGTTTTAACATTTCATCTTTCTAAGCATTTTTTTTAGGTAGTATTGTCCCATTTGAGTTAATGATCATCTCCTCCTGGTGGTCTAGAACATTTCTGTTATCCGAGCTTGTTGATAGCTTTTCTTTATTTGTAGCTGTTTTTTCTACCTGCTCTATTTTCCTTTGCATGTGTTTTGTGAGTTAGCATCATTCATGTGTTTACTTCACGTTTATTTTTTTGCACCATGTTTACACTTTGCTTTTTTATTCAAAGTCAATGCAGCCTTCCACTTTTGGAGCATATTTTCTTTTGCATGCATTTTATCTGTTGTTTATTTTTTGTTGTTTGCAGTACTTCTTTTCTTTCTGCACGTTTATGTATTTGTAGTGTTTTTACCCCCTGGGCACAGTTGGCATTCCTCCTGCATGATTATTTCTCTTACAAATATCATGGTCTGGCTCTACTTAAGGTTAACAGCACCATCCTTTTCAGGATAGTTGCCACAATAAAATACTAAAAGGGTGTGCATGTCAACATACAGTATGTTGTTAATTAATAGATTCGAACTGATTTTAGTCATGATTAACTAAAAGTGATTAATAGCATGTTTTTTGTTTGTTTTTTTGCATCACTTGTTACGGGTATCCGGTTATTTTCTAGAGTGGTACTTTGCTAATTTAACCAAACTACAAGCTTTGCCATTGTCACATAATCTAATGTTGTTTTCTATCTAGAGGGTTATTTTGGGTATAAATGGGCATGTTAGTTTCTTAAGACTTTTTCTCATCTACTACATAATAGTTGATTGTTTTACAACTTTACTAATGTAGCTTAAAGTCATTGAGGGAAATGGAAAGTTTGAAAAGTCCCATTTGGATACTTAAACTGCAAACTTATTTATTAAGAGAAACTTAATTAGTGCTTTAATGTTTCCTCCTCCTGCAAACATCCCAACTATAGATAGGAAAATTACATCAAATTCCAAACACCTGGACAGTGCAGATGGCAGGAAAATGTATGTTACAATTGCATTTTTATGATTAACGTCATAGAACCAATATTTGGCCTTTCCCCTATGGAAATGACACAATAGATCTATATAACAATAGATCTACAAGGACTGATTAAGTTTAAATATTTTTCTTTTTGCAGTCTGTTAGATATTTCAGATGCGCATTAAGTATTATTTTCTTTAACTTACCTAGGTTTTTTTATGTTTTCTCCAGAATTAGTTATCTGAAGGACTTAACTGGAGATTTTGTTTGCTGAAGCATTCCTAGGGTATGTTAAGACATTTACCATCATTTAGTTATTAGATCTGCTGATATTTCTGAAATTGAATGTGTTTTTTTTTTTCTTTGTTTTGTCATTGGACGTACGTAATTTGCTTTTGTCCTATTTCAAACTTTACATACCTGTCTGGTGTTTCATTAGCAATTGATGAAAATAACCTTTAAAGTTTTGAATGTCTTGTTAAAAAACAGTTTTGTCTTTTCATTAAAAATGAGGTATTTTTATTTAAATGCCTACATATTCAATTCTTTCACAAAAGGTTAATTAAAATCCATTAATAAGAAAGTCACCAGACCTCTTAGTCTTGTGGGAAAATACACATAGACCACACTGCCCTTTGATCAATGCATTTGCAATGAATATCTGCTGAGATGTATACAAAACTTATGATGCGTTGACAACAAATGCAATGTCAGCAACTTTTCAGCTTTGTTTGCACAGTTTTGCTTTAATGAAATTTCTCCAAGACTTTGTTTGGTCAATGTGGACAATGCTTCACTTGTTTCACAGATAGGGCTTGTATCCACCTGGCTGTTGTGTGTTCAACTTAACATACCGGACCTAGAATTCACCAAGCGTGTCACAGTGGTTTTTATGTGAAAAACAACAACAGCGCCACCGTCCCTAGGTCCACCATATTCTCCATACACGCTCCCAGTTCAGAGAGTGTAATGACCTCAGAACCTTAGACCCAATATCCAAGCAGACAAATCAGGACAGTTTTCAAACAAGATTCGTTCCAAATTTAAGCGAGCAGCTGTGCGTCAGCGAGGAGGATAACCGGATTCTCTGCAGAGACAGGAAACTCAGGCAAGTGACAAGAATGTTGAGCTGATCACGACTAGGAGCAAAAGTCACTCACCTGGATGAGAGTTCAGTAGGGAGTTCCAGAGGGAGAGGAGGAATCCGGGGGAAGATTCTCCACCGCTTGAGGCCGTAACTACTTTTAAGCTCAGAGTGAAGAGAAGCAGGCACCAGACAACACTGAGGAGCAACAGTGTCCGTGAGGGATTATCCAAAGCCGAAGTACAATGCAAACCAGGTTGACAGACCAGGAGATCAGAGAGCCGAAGAGGTACCGAGGGAGAATCCAAGCCGAGGTCAGTGACAAAGTCGAAGTTCAGTAACCAGCAGAATCAAGGAAGTCAGTCCAAAAACAAAACTGAAAGAGCAGACAGGGACAAGGCATAAACATGAATATCCAAAGGGAGAAAACAGGTCAGAATCAGAATCACTTACTTGAACCCTAGAATTAATTTACCAAAAACAGCTCAAATAATCCGGCAATGATGGTAGGCAAGTAAAAAACATAAATAGCTGAAGGGACCAGGTGAAACCGATCAGCGATAATCAGCCACTGGGCGAATTAGACAGGTGAGCAGGAGCAAATGAAACCATCAGCGCCATGACAGAGAGTCCATGAGCTAAGCCTGGATCACAAAGCCCTCTAGAGCCAGGGGCAGAGCAGAGAACAGTGGAGCTGATCAGCTATAGAGGTGGCAGGCCTGGACTTGATCTGGAGCTTCAAGAGCTTCACTGTTTGCCTTAATTGCGACATTCACATTGCTAGTAATGTGTCCTTCACATCATTTTACTTCTGAATGTGTCTCTGCATTGGAATACAAAAATGGTTTTGGTCACATAATTTGTATTTAATGTCTATGGCTGTTGTTAGATTTACAGTATAATTTAATTTCTTGTTTTTGTAAGAGACTCAATGTTAGAGGAATATTTATTTCAGCAGTGTTCTGTTTAATACTACAATCCTTACAGTAATGCAGAACTGTGGCTTGGTGTCTCCACCAATATTTGTTAAGGACTTGTAACAAGTGAATTTCCAGTACTGAATAATCTAAATTATAGGCAGTAATGGCTTAGAAGAGAGCTTAGGTAGAATTTGGACAAAGTAAGCTTTTGAATTACTGGAAAGGAGGGATTAAACTCTTAAATAATGCATTTGGAAGAACACAAAAATAAACACATTTACATTTTTTACTCAGTATAAAGTTCCAGACAGCATAAGATAAAACTTTATCTGGGATCAAGAAGGGGAGATGAGTCAATTTTCTGTGCAAAGCAAAGTTTGATATTTTGAAATGCAGGACAGTAGCTACAGTTTTACTGTTGTCTAAGGTCGAGACAATTGGCATTATCTGGAAAATGTAAAAAAGGTAAACATAGTGGTGGACGAGGAGGCTGAGTTTGACAGTGGAAGGACTAATGAGCGATTTGATGGTAAGAAGAGTATAGGCATATAATGGTAAATCTTTAAACAATAACCTGACCTTCTGATCCTTGGGAATATCAGAAGCAGGAAATGTTTGGGATTTTTATGTGTTATGTTTAAATTCTCTTCAGGGTCATTTTGGTTTGCTTGTATCTGTGATGTTGCAGGAAATAAGGATGGGATGAAGAGGGCTGTTATCCAAAGAATAACAAGCCAAAAAAAAACAAAACAAGAGGCAGCAGAAAGGTGTTACTTGTGTAATCTAAGTGGTTGGGTAAGAGGAACACACAGACCAGAGGGTATTTTCCTAATCATGTGTTCACACTGTTCATTTCTTTGTCGATTTAAACCTGAAGTTGAGATGAGCTCGGGACATTTTACCATTTTAAGCAATGGACCATCTTAGAAGGAAGGCTGTGGATGCTAAAGATATCACGGATGAATAAGCCAGCAATTTCAGTAGCCGGTGGAAGTTTTGAAAGAGCGACTAAATCGCAGGCTTTGGAGAACAACAATATTGAGAACAAATGATCTGTTTTTATATATCGAGAGATTGATAGAAGTCACTCTTCTTTGTTTGTAGCAGTTTTCCAGACGTTAGCTTGTGTACATTGCAGCCTAGTGCATAGCAAAAAGAGATAATGACTTTACATACTGAACTTTAGTTTTGATAACATTCAAATGCAAGTCAACGATTTCCATGACAATATCACAGTTAAATTTCACATCAATAGATTGGTGATGATAGTTTGAAAGACTACACAAGACGTTCTCAGATTTTTATTTGGTTCTGCCATCAGATACATGTACTGGTATATAACATTGGTATATATACTTATATGAGGTCTAGTGTGACGAAAATGGTAATTTTATCAGTGAATTACAGGACTGCTGTATGTGTGCCATAAAGCAGCGTTTTTTTCATTGCATGTTTTTTTTTTTGTTTGTTTTGTTTTTTCCCGGATCTGCACTAGACTTCCACAGCAGGAAATACACAAACACCACAGTTTTGTGTCTTTTTTAGTACTTCTGAACTTTAGGTGCAAAATGAGAAACCAAAATATCCGCAGTTGTTGCCAAAAGAGTACATGGTATATTGCCAGAGGATGGAGATATTCTGTGCACATATTTGGGTCGTCAAAAAAAAAATTGTATAATCATATGTGGCAAAAAAAATGTCTTTGCAGGGGGGCAAAAATTAATGCACACAAAAAAGGGAAGAGGGTGTCATTTCTTTACACTTTCGCTGCATCCATGTTCAGTGTGAGCGTGTCTTGCAGGTCAGTAACTCGATGCAATTAACTTGTTTTTCTCTATGATAGAAACTTTTAACCAATCTAACTGTATTATCTCTGTAAAGTGCCTTGAGATGACTTGTGAGTATGTACTGTATAAATAAACAAACTCAACTTAATTACAATGAAACCAAATTGAAAAAAATATGGAATATTTAGGCAAAAAACAAAAACAAAAAAAAAGGATATAAAGAGACATTAGGTGGGGGTGGGATGGGGGGGTACAACAGGTTTTTTTTTTCTCCCTCATTTAATAAATCATAACTTTGAATTAGGACATTTGCATTTGATATTCTTCTACTTTTGTCATTAGCACTTTGTAATAGGCTGCAAGGCACACTATATGTGTATATTATTTAGTATTGTAGATATTATGCATTAAATTATTGTCATTACTGTATTACCACCACTTCTATGAAAAAATTTCTTCCTTTTTTCTTCCATCTTCTGAACAACCACCCAATGTGTCTCTCTCTGGGTTTCTAGTTAATTCCAAAAATTCCTCAGCATTACCCTCTATTTCACCACCATGTATCTCAGAGCTCTAATCTCTCCCCGGATGTTATTTCCAGTTTGTCTATCCATCTGTAAACTGTGTTAAGAGGTTTTACCCTTTTATTCTGCATTTCTTCAAATCCAGGGGGCAAAAGTACTAGTAGAGGAGAATCCTCATTGTAAGACCTCCTTTTTCGGCCAAAGGTTAACCTTAGAGAGCCAATTTGGTTATTGGGTTAATGGTTACAATGATGGTTATTCGTTATTATTTTGTGTATATGTACTGTATCCACACTTGAAATTGACACTGACCATTGGTGGGGTCAAATGTATTTTTCTTTCTGTTTATGGCAGATGGTTAATGCCTCTTTACCATAATAAATACTTTCTGATTCAGTCTTTACAGCTGATTTAAAGTTTCAATTTCACTTTAATATAGAGGGATGTATTTAGTGGATGCTTTTGAATATCTTTAAAAAAAAATTAAACTGGATTGTCTTGGCATGCATTGCATTAATTCTATTAGAAAATGTATGTCGAAACTTAATACTCAATACTAAATTTGAGACCAATATGCGATTAAAAAATACATTTTCTTTTTTTTTATTGTTTTAATGCCTGTCATCATCAGATGGTATTGATATTTCCAAGTGTAATTGCAAGCTGTTTAATGTGACCAAATAAAATACTTTCAGTTTGAATGTTGTGTATTAAGATTAATAAATAATGTATTTAAGATTATTAAATAAAGTTGATATGGTTAGATTAATTAACTTACAATTTCATATTTAAATGTATGCACATATTACATCATTTTTCTATTATTTTGACACTGGAAAAAAAACTATATCAGCAAAGATATGATTTATCCTTTTTTCTGTCCTAGATAAAAATCTGTCACTCAAGTGTTCTTCATATCAACAGAATATGACAGACATTAAATTATTCATTATTAATTGAACTTGAAACTTGAAAAAAATTTTCTCAGTTTCTGAGTATTTGTAAATGATTTTTTATTCCTGTTCTGTTTAGCAGTTCTATGAACTTAACACCACGGAGAAGATAGCCAGCGTAATCCTGGAATAAACTTAAAGAATAACATCTTCTAACCACAATGTCTCACATGGAAGCATTGAAACTGACAGGGGCACCAACCCGTAGGTAAAGAGACATGCAGCAGATCCATTTCACCTGTCTGCACAGCGGTTGGCAGCTAACACTTTCAGTCACGCTGGGAAGGACTGACTCCTGCTGTCCAGCTAAAAACAACAACTGCTATTTCCCTAAGATATTATACTTATCAGGAATTTTAGATAACACCCTGTATGTAACATTTTGCATGATTAAGCACTTTGATTTTATGTTTTGCATGCAAATTGGTATAATTCAATTTAGGGTAACCAGAAGCCTGTAAAGTCAGTGTTTGCAAGAAGAAATGTTAAAATGGTAAATCAATACTGCTAGAAAAAGAAAGTTTCAATCTTTTCTGAATATCCAAAAGAGGGATTTTAATGCATAAAAACAAGTGTACAATCCTAACTGTGAGCAACAGATAAAACTCATATTTTAAAATATCTGGTTATGGTTTTATACTGGCTTTTGTTAGTCTGAAAATACTGTACCACCACTATCCGCTGAGCTCCGTATTCCAAGCTAATGCAGGTGAAGCCATCAGGGGACAGTAGGTTTTATAGTGTCTATTTTGCATTGCATTAGAAAGGTTATAAAAGATATATGATGCAACACAATGCTTGTGGGAGATTTAATCAAAACCAATACACAGACGGACAGAATGTTATCAAGCTGCAGAGAATTGTCTGCAACTACTTTTTGGTTCATAGAATTCAGAAATGACCAGAAACAACATTATCATCTGTTTTTTATTTGTCAGAGTTGTGTACATATTCTTGTGTTTGTGCATATATAACCTGCTGTTGCCTGAACATGCCCACTATGATCACACTCCCAGCAGGTGGGTATTTTGGCCCTTAATTTCTTGGGTTACTGTATGACCGAATACATATCCACACATACACTAACGCTCTAGGTCTCCCTGCTGTGAAGGGGTTGATTAGTGTGGGCTCCCCGCTGACATGAAAGCAAGGATCATCAAGTGCATTCTGGGAAGAAATAAACAAGGGAAATGTGTGTCTTGAAAGTGCTGTAGACTCACACAGATGCTGCCAAGCACATAGTAAAAGAGCTAACAAAAGCTAGCAGATGCTCTCACACATATGGTCCAAAATGTATTGACACAAGTAGCATGACAAGTTATGTGTATTGATTGGCTGGTAGATCCACACTGAGGGTGATTTGCAGATGACCGTACCTTGAACCTTTGCTGCAGTGTCCTCGGTATTGATATATTACAGCAAGAGGAGCACTTAACTGAATACAACTGAACAAAAAAGGAATCATATTGTGCTTGATAGGCAGAGGAGATGGGTATAAAGATACTTGGAAAAAATAAGGAAAAAGTTCACTGCTGAGACAGAGAGGGAAATAAAGACATAGGTGCAAAGATGCAGGAAGAATGGATCAGGCTTGGTGTCACTAAAGGTGATGTATAGAAGAGAGGGTGAGGAGAGTGAGCGGTCTTCTCTTTCAGCTCCACTAGTAATACCCCTTTCTAAATCATCACTCATATTTAATGGACAGCTACAACGGAAAGAAGGAAAAGGAGAACCCGTACCTCGTATTCCTCCAGCATGCACCCTACCCTGACATAAATAGAGAATGACACACATTAGAGACGAAGAGGCCCCGAGACTGAAAGGTGCCTGAAATGGGGAGAAGGATAGGGGATTGAAAGCAGGAAGAGTTCTTGAAGACTTGAGGGGCAACCAGGTGCAAATGTATCTGAGGTATAAGTAAAGTGCTTTTAGATTCACATTACCAGACACACAAAAGTGCTTTCAAAGTGGAGAGGAAATAACCCTCTTTCTTTTAATGCCCGTGTAATACAACCATAATATTCATCATTTTATAGAGCATATCATTCGTGATTTATTTCATACCAGACAGTAATTTGAAAACATGTTAAAAAGATTGTCTTCAAGCTTTATAAAATGCTTATAAAAAAAAAAAAAAAAAAGTTGAAGTTATGTTTTTTAAGAATATATGTGTAACATCTTACCCATATCTCCAGGCTCCGGTCTCAATGATGGCCAGTGGCATGCTGTACGTCTGGTGGCCAAAGAGAACTTTGCCATGTTGACAGTGAATGGCGAAGAAGCGTCCGCTGGGCGTTCCACCTCCCCTCTCAGCATCACTACGGGAGGAACCTATCACTTGGGAGGTAAGGGAGCCCCTAACACCATCACAGCAGGGTTGACATGCACAGTGCACCATTTCCTTTAAGCCCACAGCAGGTGACAGAAATACACCAAAGTAAAAGATGCTGGAAACAAAAGGCTTGAAAGCTCATTTGTACTTTTTACTCATTTTTTATTTCAGGGGTCCAGCTTCCACAAAGTAGTGTCTTCAGAGTTTTTATTAGAAGTGTTTAAGGATAAATTATGCAATGAATTACATTTTTTTATGAGAAAAAGACTGAAAAGAAATACTTATCTCTCCAGCATTTTTGTTTCTTACTTTAGTTTCTTAATTACATCCTATGCGAGAAGTTTTCATTCTGCTTGAATTTTTCACATTTTGTCACATAACACTTTCTTGCCACCATGTATTCTATTATAGCAAGTTTAAGTGCCTCCCTCTAACCACTGTTTGAACAGTCTAACAAAGAGAACTCAACTGCAGTAATACACATTGCAGTTAAGTAATCTAGAGTCTTATTTTATCATAAAATCACCACCTTTATAGTAGAACTATTATAAGTTCAACTGTTTATTATACTTTGTAATAGAATCCAGCATTGCCACTTGTAATTTCTTATATTCACATCAATTGGTCATCTATGCAGTTCATATCTACCAGCCAAAGTGCAAATGTGGTTCAATCAGATAAGCAACGTCTTTCAGATGCCTGCAGAGTCTGTTATTTGTTGTTGTCAAATGCATGATGGACTTTTAGTGGATTTTTTTTTAAAACAGTGGTTTTGTCCTCCACCTTATATGGACTAGCTGTCTGAAAGGCTAACTGCTTAAATCTTATGTCCTTTTGGATAATCGGCTAATGTCGAAAAAGACACAATGTATTCTTTCTGTCATTTTCTTTAGATAAAAATTGCAATAATACATTTGTTCCCATGATAACGTATCATCATTTTGTGGTCTTCTTTGTCTTTTTGCAAGTAGGTATGTCTGTATTACATGACTCATATAACACTATTGAAGCGTTTCCAGCTGAAAAAAACACTTAATGCTTGCAAAAAGTTTTTGAAAATTGATGCTTCCATTAATCAAATTCAACTCAGTTTATTTATACAGTGCCAATTCACAACCAGTTGGTTGTAACCACTCATTGACTTGCAAGACTTGCTCCTCTTGGATGAGCTTGAGGCGATGAATTTCGCTTGCATGTTGTCATTGACTCTTCAGCAATCCCTCAAACTTAATCAAACTTATATTTATAATTACAATTTGCACAACTTCATGGTCGATGGAGACAGCTACTTATTCTGTTCCTGGTTAGTTGTTGAGTTTCAGTGTACAGACATGATTTAAGCGATCTTCTCTTTAAATTAAACAACTGAACAATGTGAGATGTTCAAAACTCACAAACCTGGTTTCCTAGCCATGACCTGCCATGTTTTTTCATCCACGTGTTGCTCTACGTAACACCAAAATCTTTCATTCACATAAAATTTTCCCAAAGTACAATACGGTTTTGTTGTTTTAATGTACCGGTAATAAAATGTGAAACATTTCAAGGGATGTGAATAATTATGTAAAGCTATTTATTCTGATCATATTAACTATCATCCCAAAACTACTTTATTAAAAAGACAGGTCTTTCACAATTTTTGCCTACAGTAAATGATACCATTAAATTTTGCTGCTGTGGATATTTTCCCCAGTAAAAACAGTTCAGCAACTTATAATCCACCACAGATCCACCCATAGAGAGCATGGGCAGCATCTTTAATCTGTCTGAATTAGAAGTATGCCGGGTTAATGACGCCAGACACTGGTATCTGTCTGCTAAACGATGTGGGTGCAAGTGGGCTCTGTATGAAATTACAGTAACTGAGAGAGATGCTGTGGGTCTGATTGCTCCATCATGCCTAGGTCTCTTCTCCCTGGCACAGCACAATCTCCTCAATCAAGAAAGCTCTTTTCCTCAGACTAGTCAATAAGCATCAGGGCACTATACACAGACACACATACACACACACACATCAAGGTCCTTTTACATTGTTGTCTGTTTTAATTTATTACTCACTAAAGTTGAATGATTGTTTCAACTCCATTGTGACTCTCACTTTTGTCAGTTTGCAACTCTGTGAGCCTGAGTGTAGCACTAGTTTTAGCAGGTTCAGTTCTTTCTTTTTTTCCTTTTTGATTTGATCAGGGTTTTCTGCAAAGGCTTACACTTAAATCCTTAACAGTCCTTCATTATTATGCTTCAATCTAGTTTCTCTTTCTATTCCACGTCTGTTTTGTCTGGTCTCTCCCCTTTCTTTTCCCTCTCATCTCCAGTCTCTATTTTGATTGAATTAGTGATTGATTGATTTTAGTAAGCAGAGCTGTGAATCGATAGAGGCTTGGAAGAGAGGATATCTGTAATGTCTTTACTCCTTGAAGAGGGCATTGGAGGAAGATGAATAAAGTAAGAACGTCTGCAAAGATAACAGAAGAAATAGTAAAAAAAGGGAATTATATATATATATATATATATATAATTTTGCTCCAAAAACAAAATGATATTATAATTTTTATCACAACTTATCACAGCAAATATAGCCTAACAAAGACACTGTAATTGAACACAAGAGCAGCACAAGGATCAGATGCTTCCGTACAAACTTTACTTGACGTGGACAAGCATCAAAAATGAAGCAACAGATGCTTCTTTGCTGCTCAAATCGAGTTCTGTATAAATGTAGCATAATACTTCTGGACTTTTTTTTAGGCCAATTCTGAAGCTGTCAATAGTCACTGCTTCCTCCCTCTGGTTTAGGGGGGAACTGTTTCTTCTAACAAATAATGTTAAAGAATCCTTAATAAAAATTCGCCATGCGATTATGATGTGGATCGTCATCAGAATTTAAAGGATTTCGACTTGGACTGAGCTGCAGCTTTGGTAAAAATGTCATTAAAATTCGTTCAGAAAAATAAATACACACAAACTCGACTAAAATCATACCCTCCTTGTGGAGATAACAAGTTAGAGCAAATGTGGAGGATAAGATTCATATAAAGATTATTACATGCATGATTTATGTGTATTTCATAAGAGGAATGTGTGTTTATTGTGGTATTGCTTCACTACCATGAAAAAAAGATACTGACATTGATTTATAAAATCTATGTCTAATATATTCTAGATAACTTGTATTTATACACTTAATGTATCTCTACAATTCAGAGGAAAACAAACATTTGTTTGTGGGCTTTTCCCTAAAGGCAGAGGCAATATGAGGGCTGAAATAGCAGCAGCTGGGACTGGGGCTTTACTTGTTAATTTTACATGATATGATGAATGCTGAAGAGCTGTGAGCCTGATGATAAACACAAGTTTGAAGGCTGCAGGGGATACAAAGCTGTTGACTATTACTACAAAGCAATTGTTAGGACACCGATTCTCAGATTTAGAGGGAAATTTAGGAAGACAGTTTTGTACCATTTAAACATGAAATATCTACTGTTTCAAATATGTAAGACATATTTTGATATGAATTAAAACTAGAAACCAACAACAAAGGACAATGTTACCCTGTCCCCTTTTTTGTCTTGTCCAACAAGTTTGTTGGTCTGATCCTGTTGTTTATCACCTCGTCACTGCATTTGTCTCACTCTGCAAACTTTGTCACTAACCTGCATTGCAAATGGAGGGGGAGCAGTATTATCTAAGAATGACGACTTTGCACATACGATACATGGTTTACATATAAAGAATAACCTATTGCATGGAGAAAAACAAGTACAAGTGAGCACTTACCCTTCTGAACAGCTAGAGCAGTTTTTTTTTTTGTTTATGGCAGGTTAGGTATATGTGAATCCTTAAAAAAGGACATAAAATTGTTACAATAACAATTAATCTTCCAATTATTAACATGACTGCACATATCAGTTATTTTAATTGTCTATGGCTCATCTTTGGCCGAAGAACAGAATCAGAAACAGCACATCAAGGAATTAGAATTTAAAAAAGCATCACTACATGAAATTCTGGAAGTAGCTAATTTCCCATTGCATAGATGGAACTGCTATCCCACAGGTCAGATTTGCATCCTGCAGCTTAATCAGCTATGTGCATGGACTGTTAACGCAAACTATGTCTTCAAAACTGCCAACATGCAGCAGAGCGGGCAGTTTAGCCAATTTAAGCTGAAAACAAGGAAAAGAAGGAAACAGTTATTAAGCAACTTAACATTAGGTCTTGTTTGCTTGTAGTTTGACCCCATTTGAATATATTGCATGCAGACTAGTGTGTGTAAACTTGACCAGTTACACATAAGTCAGAAGTGGGTGAGACACATACTCTTTCTACCAGTGTTCCGGATTTATTTCTGTTTTGTTAATGAGGTTTTAAGGTTCCTTTAATGGAATTTTCAATCTTTATTATTTTCCCAGAGAAAATACCTTAATATTTCTCTAATGCTTTGATTTTTTTCCTCCAAATTTGCAAAGTTTTATTAATGGTAAAAGGTGAATTATCTGTGTACGGCTGTTAAATAGTTTTTATTATTTAAGAGTATATTCTGAAATCACAGTACTTGTGGGTCCTGTATTCGGTTTTTAATGCTACCGAAGTAAACTATAGGCATATAAATGAAATGAAAATGAACATAATGAAAACTTAGTTGGTTTCTTCAAAGCCAGAAGAAAGCGATTGCCTTCACTGCGACTGCCTCTCCCCCTGTTGGTGTCAACTATTTTATGAGATTCCCCTTGAATTTCTGCAGCATTGATAAGCCTCTTCTAGCATTTAAGCCTACAGTAAGACTAAACAAAGTCAGGGACCTTTCACATCGGAAATGCACATTTTCGCAACTTAGACGCTAGCTATAAAGAATACTAAGTTGTTGTCGCTGTGCAAATTAGCTGCTAAAAATATCCACTTCTTCTCAACTTTGAGCAGAAATGATCATACCCTGTATCACATCAACGCTCTGCTGATCGGAGAAAGTAGGCTTGTTGTTTACTGGGGATGAGCAGCTGAATCCAGGTGGGCACTTGAATATGGAGGAGGGCAGGGGTAATATCACTGCATGTTTTGATGCAAGAATACCTTCATAACATAGTCAAAAGTAAAAAAAAAAAAGTATTTTTGAATATATTCCTTTGAATAGAACTATGTTATTATGACTTTTTCCTTTTCATGGTCTTCATTAAAATTCCACATAAAGAGAGCAAGAATGCATCCATTTAAATTTAGGGGTTTTAGATAGCAAGACTGAAAAAGGGCAGACTCTATACAAAATAAAATATGCAAATTATTTCACCATGTTTAATGTAAAATATATTTATATATTTCACAGTAGTCACTTAAATTCAGATTTTTTATCAACCATGACATCCCTATTCACTCACGTTAGCTTCAGAAATAATAAAACACTGTCAAATGGTTTAAAATCTGGCTTCTTTTTAGTTTCCTGAAAAGAATCTGTGGGTGTTTGACCGATCCATCTCCACAACACACATGCTAACATTAGTTTGGTCCTTTTGTGAGAATATCTGGAACATTATTTCAATCGCTCCAACCCATCAGAGGCTAATTTCCATCCTAGAACTGAGGTAACAGAATTATATATTGAATGTACAAAAGATAGTTTAGCCTTTAACTTGCCCTCAATTATTCTTTCCGATCACTCAACTTGATGAGTCAAACAGGCCAGGCAAATTAAGCTGTCCTAAAGCTCTCGAACAGTCTTTCATCAGCACTTCCTGTAAGTGAGACATTACATTCAGTGTGCCACAATTAGCAGAGACCTCTTTGTGTCATGAAGAGACTATGTTCTTTTCTATACATGACAAGACCTGAGATAATTGCTCTCGGTAATTTATGTAGGTCCAGTCATCCGTGTAGCCATCTGCTCCAAATCATGACGCTTTAAGGCACTCATTTGCTGTGTTTTCAGTTGAACTACTTATGATGAGAGACCACCGAAAATACCAGCAGGAACAAGTATGTTTTTTGTAATTTGTATTTTTTTTTTAATCTTTATATAAAAATGTCAGTAGTTGCTTTTATCCTAAAGTAGGCTGAGAGGAAATGGGGTTGAGAGAGGGGGAGGAGATGCTGTAAAAGTCAATGGGCTGCGCTTTGAACCAGTGACAACCGCTTTGAGGACTAAGGCCTGCATAAGGGGGTCAAACACTTTACCCCTGATCCCAGTTTTAATGTTATTTAAAGCGGTCTGTGGTTATTCTCCAAACCGGCAGCTAAATTACATTCTAATTGGTGTTGGCACAAACTAATTTGCACATGATCCTATTGTATTCCTATTCATATAATTTTTCTATTGCCGGAACTGGATTTTGGAATCAGTCTAATAAATTCTACAGCAGAGATTTTAAAGGACAAAAAAAATTTACAGTATATTTTCTCATTCCAACTGTTATTTCATTGTTTGATTTATTTTAATGGAGAGACAGTTTCATTCCTCGGAGGCTAACATATCTGCTTTAATTTAACCTGATTACAAGAGTTACATGTAAACATATACTAATCAATTCGGTTGCCCTACTCACCAGGCTTTAATGTTTTCATGAATAAAAGATTTTTCACAGTTAACTCAGAGATGGAGATATTAAAGCATTATACTAGTATATTAACTTGCTACGAGCTAAAAACATAGCTGTTTTGTGTTGTTTGGGTCATATGAACTTCTTTAAAGACTAAAGCTTTCTGACTATACTGTAACATAATACCTCAGATAAACTTACAGTAAATACAAAAGTAATTTTTTTTGCAATTATTGTTTTATGTTGTATACATGAGAATGTATGCAATTTATATACTACGATAGATGCCTTTATTTGAGACAAAGACAGACTAACTACTGTACCTGATCACTTAACCCTTACTTCCTGAATAAAGTAACATTTGTATAAATGTTCACATTTCTTAGATGTTAAACTATTTGTTTATTAGTTAAATTGAAAAAGACACATTTCAAATAAAGGTTGATTTTGAATATGCAAATTAGTTCAATTGAACATAACTTGGTTTAACCTGACCATTAGGTTCTTCAGATAGGACCCCTGTTTTTTGTTGAATATATGTCAAATGTTATTAGTAGAACTTTTTATTGTTATCATTGACAAAAGTTTTCCAGGTAGAGATTGAAAACCATGAAACAAAATTTGACCTTAGTGATCTGGGATACAGTGCCCTATGAAAGTATTCAGCCCCCTTGAACTTTTTTAACCTTTTGCCACATTTCAGGCTTCAAACATAAAGATATAAAGTTGTATTTCTTTATGAGGAATCAAAAACAAGCAGGACAGGGTGTTGAAGATGAACAAAATTTATTGGATATTTTAATCTTTAAAAAAGAGGCATGCCTCACTAAAGAGTGAGGCATGCAAAATAAATTGCTCCCTTTACTTTCAGTGAAGCAAACTCTCTCCAGACATTTACTGACTTAACTTCTGGAGAGAAGTTCCATAAAAACATGGGACATCAATGTAATTTTTTGTTAAGTACCCTTTGTTTGTCCACCATATACCCCCAATGAAAACAGTTGATTAAACCACTAACATCTCCTTTGAAAATACATTGAGAGCAACTTGCAGCAACTTTATAAAAAACATATTTTTCGGAAAGGGTCTGTTAACAATAAAACAGCAAGCTAACAATCTCTCAGCATCTTTCTTTCTGCCAAGCTACCAGCTAATATGCATTAAATATGTGTTCCATTCTTGAGGGGAACATCATCACACATTGATGTCTTTATGAAAGAGGCCTAAGTGTGTGATGGCTTTTTTTTTGGCTTTGAGAGCATGGATTGTTCATTTTCGCTGCTTGTGGAGATCCCTTTGGTTGAAGCCGGAGCCCCTGCAGAACAGGATGCAAAGTGGCAGAGAATTAGCATTTGAAGTGGTAGCAGCCTGGGGTGGGCATTATAAAGTTCTTGCTTTGGTATAAAGCTAGTTTAACCAGTCTTGCTTTATATTCTCTGATTAATACAGTATATATAACAGTCATATGAAAACCTTCCAAAGTTGCTACCCATCTCCTTGATGAAGGATACAGATATTTTGCCACTACAAAATTAAACAACAAGAGGCAATCTTAAATTATGAGATCCCAGAAGACCACTCTAAGAATCTGCAAAGATCATCCACATGGTTTCAGATTTTACATGTTTTCATCTCTTCCACCTGCTGCGAAGGGGTGTTAGTAAAGCAAACATTACTTAAGCAACATCTGACTTTCTTTATGTAATGTTGCTCTCTTAATTATTGGAATTATTTGTTTCTGCATCATGTTTTGGTGCTTGGACTGAACACCTACAGTATAAGCTAGTATAACTAAAAATAATGTCAGAAGGGATGTGCTTAAAGGTGTAATCATGGTATGTGATGCACAAATGTCACTAAGAAGGTTCAGAAATAACAATTAGACTTACTTGTAACATTCTGTATTCTGCATGGTATCACTTACCCCATTAAATGGATATCTCGCATGCTTATGTACTAAAAACCAAATTATCCATGTTCATTTGTTACATTTCATCACACAGATACTGGGAGATTGAATTATGCTGCTTAGACTAGGTCTGAAGGAGCGTGTTTTACTTGACCTTTAGAGTTTGATCTAATGAATTTAGTAAGCTCCACTGCACCTGGGTGATAAGTAATTTCATTCCAGGAAGGCATTTATATAAATACCTGACACACATTTGAAAGGATGGCATTTTAGGAAGTTTTCGGAAGCTAAATTGAAACTAGTAGAAAGAGAAAGTGATGGAATGTGGTTGCACTGTTGGGAAATTGATCTTATACATATGTATGGGTGCTTGGCTGTGTTTTTAAATATGAAAAACATAGGACCTCCCCCTTAAAACCAGATGTTTTAAGGGGAAAATGAAGGGACAAGGACATACATTCACAACTTTAAACATAGGGCTGGTTTAAAAATTCAGCTTTTCACCTTTTCAATTAGAGAGGTGTCAGTGCAGATATACATCTATGCCATTTATTATTTACTTCCTTTCTTATTTACCCTTGTGCTAATGAAGTTAGCAATAGTTGCTGAATTTGTGTCTATCCTATTGTCTATTGTTGCTCATCTTTTGTTAGACCTTTTTTTTAAAGCAGGCTGGAGAACCAAAAGCCTATTTTACGGGGAGTAGTTTTTCACTTCAGAAGCTGCGCTTGGAGAAACAATTAGGTGACTGACACAAGACATCCACAAATTGAATTTCTGAAGAGGCAGGCAGTCAGATCTTGCAACCAATGCAGTCTTTGCTACAGAAAAGGCAACAAAGCCATGCTTAAACAGGAAAAATAGGAGAGTTATTTAATCAGATATAGAGAAAAATATGTTTCTATCAATCTCTATATTGGTTTTGTAAGCTTGTTATCTCTTCTATCTATTTTATTACTCGAGATTTGTTAATTATTATTATTTAATTTATCTTCCCAATGTTTTTTTTAAATCATTTATTCATTTTAATGACAGTTTTCTTTTAGTTAGGCATCGTCTTGAAACATCACATGGTGGACATCTATCTAGGTCTTTTCCTTTTTTGCAAGATGGTTTAATGAATACATAAATTAGATTTTATTTATGTATATACAACTATATAGTTATATTTATCTCATTTGCATTCTTATGTCTGAAAAGTTTTCTGACCTTTTTTAAATACCGTCTCAGTTACCTAATTTGGGAATTGGTATTTTCTACCCTTTGGATTTTCATTTAAAAATCAAAGGGATCTTATAATGTCTGAATCTAAATGTGATTTATTCAATAATCCAAGATTTTGCAGCTGTTTCCCATTATTTATGAGGAATTAGACTTGATAAGACTCAAACCTAATTATCAGACAGAAATCTTTTTTAATAGATATATTATGGTATTCTATAATCAAACATTAAATTGTCAATATATTTCTTATCCAGAGAGAATTAATTTTCAAGGTTCCAATACAATCTTTAATCATTGTTGGAAAAATGCTACCGGTATTCCATTTTTAGAATATTGTTTATTTAACCCGAGAAATTTGCCAATGGAATTAGCTTTTAACCACAATGGCAAATTGGAGCAACTGGAAGGTTTCATAAAATGAGTCAAAAAATAGAGTCGAAAAATAGATTTTGGCACAGCAAAGATTTCTATTGATGAAATTGTTTATACATTTTTCAGATTTCCATTTTTAACTCCACATTTAGAACACTTATTAAACTGAAATATTGTTCAAATCTACTTATTTCTTAATCGTTAAATCATGTCATGTTAACTGTTCAATGTTATTATGCTGTTTTCTTTTTTAAGAGAACTTTACGTTAGCATATCATTTCTAACTCTCAAACTGGTTTTAAGCAAAAGAGCTGTTTCACTATTTATACCAAAATGGGCTCATAATTGGTACATAAATGTAGCTGTCTCCTCTCCTAACTCTATACTCAACATCCCATTTAATTGTAGTGGCTATATTGCCATTACATGCAGAATGAATACTATTCTATCGTTATGGGGAATAGTTATTCGTTCCATTCCTTATCACAAATTGTGCTTGACAGCAATATTTGCAGTAAATACCCAAATTATTTAATTTCAAATTTATTTGAAATAAATTAACATAAAAAATTGAAATGTATTTGGCCAATGTCTTGCCATACACCTACAATTTTTGAAAACTGTGAGTTTCATTGAAAATGTATTATATTTTCCTCATCGGCTTATTTCTTCACATTTTTAGTTTGCTGCCACTGAAATAATTCCTCTGAATGTGTTTCTGCCTTAGCTGTGGTCTGGAAAATAAGAGTGGTCGTTCTTCCATTGCGTTTTACAAAAGAAGCTCTTTGGGTAAAATAGGAAAGCTGTGAAAGATTGCCAAGAAGAGTCTATGGGATTATTGCTGTTCCAGATACTGAAGGTTTCTGGTGTGTGTTAGTTACAAATTAAAATCAAAGATTGTCACTAACTTTGAAATAATAGGATTAATAATTATAAAGTGAGAAATTTTCACATGTATCACCCAATGTTGATGTATATGACGATTCTTTAGTGAAACATTTTAATTGAAACTGTAATGGTTTTAATACAGTAGTGGTGGTTTTCGGATTAGCTCTTTGCAAGGGACTAAAATTTCAGTCCTTAATGAATAGAACAAAAAAACCAAAAAACTCCTGGATTATATTACTAAATAACTTCTTAACCAGGCAATAGCATTATACAGTATCCGACTACTGACCTTAATATGTAATGGTTTGTGTTAATTAAAGTGGATACACATCTAAAAGTTACAGAATTATAGTTTCTGACTTTCTTTAGTTTATCCAAGTGAAGATTTTCAATAATGTCTTAAAGAGCTATAAAAGCCAAAATATAAACTATTCAAGATACTTAAAGTATGCTGCTTGAAAGTAATGGACATCTTAGAATAAGACTTTTCCATTTCATACACAGCATAGATCAGACTTCACTTTAATGATTAATTGGGTGTTTTTACTACCAGTTATTCTAGGGGTAAGTGACAGATTTTGGTTTTTGTTTCTGCTTTTATAGCTAATGTGTATTGGTATATTTGAGAAAAAAATAATTTAAAAGAGTTTGAATCCTATGAATACTGTAAAAACATTCATGTGGCTTAGATGGAGCATCAAAGCAACAAATCCATGTTGTATTTGTTCCTTATAACAATGTAAATCCATCCACCCACAGGTTCAAGCATTGCATCTCTCATTCTTACAGATATTCAGGGTTTCATCCTTGGTATTCATGAGCTATCTACAGGATGCAAAGTGCTGCCAACCAGCTGCTCTCTTCTACATCTTCACCCTTTCTCTCTCCCTGTGTCCTTCTCTCTCTTTTTTGTCTGACTGCCTGTCTCCCACTTCCCCGAGACAGACAGCAGGCAGGTGTGGCAAAAGAACAGACAGATGGCAAGAACGACTGAAGAAACTTTTTAGGCATGAAATAAAAAAACTAAAGATGTGGAGCAAAGGCTGAACCCAGCAAAAACATGCACTCAATCACGGTGAATTAACTGTTGTTAAGTCAGCCACATAAGCTTCAATGATATCAGGCTACACACACACATTGCACACACCTCTAACAGCATGCCTTTTTGATGCTTTGGCCTTGAGGCTGATGGCCAAGCTGGAGAGTATGACAGCTTATAACATCACAATGATGGAGATGTCATTGAGCTGCTCTGTTTTATGACTTACCTCTGTGCTTGTAGCAGAGATTTAGTTTTAGGTTCTCATCTCCAATTTAACACCCCGCCTCTGCTCTAAGGAGGCACTCTATTATTCTCTATGGAAATGTGCTCACATGTGTTGCTTTAATGCTAGATATGACGCATACATTTTGCACACTGTTGTGTAAGTGCATTATCACATCCAATTTAAAAAGTTTAAGTCTTTATTTGTGCAAGGCTTGTTTGGGATTCAGTCAAGGCCAAGTGGTCCTTTTGGATGGACCATTAATTCCTGATAGACCCTGTGTGTAATGTCTAAAAAAGGAATCCTGACAAAGGTTCATGGTTGTAAAAAAGTGACATTAAATGGCCACTAACGTGATCCGTTGTTCCTCTTCAAGGATGATGTTTTTTGTGTATTTTATGTTCACCTCCACTGAAGGTGTTCTTTTCATGAACTGTTTGAAGTAAAAAAATATATATAAATCCTTGTTCCTCCCACACACTTTAAATTCACATATGCTTTTCAGGGTTCAGTTTCTTTTTAATGTCTTTCAAATAATTATTTGGAAACACTTAAAAATATGTTTACAACATTTTATTATGCATCTAAATTGTTTTTCTCTTTTGTTGGTTCAAGGGTACTTTCTGCAAACACTGTTTCCACCATCCCAGCGATCCTTTCAGGGATGCATGCAAGCAATTCTGGTGGACGATCATCCTGCTGATTTGCATGCAGTGGAAAAAGGCACAGTGGGGGCATTCGAGAATATCAGCCTGGACATGTGTGCAATCATAGACAGGTATGCCTGTCATTGCCACCTACAACAGCAACACACAAACACACACATCCACACATGAAAACACACCTTACAGTTCATTAAAGAAAATTGGCAAATGAAAGAGAGCAAAAGGAACAATAGTGTCATAAATCAGAAGGTTTCAAATGGAAGTTGCAAAGTAAACAAGACGGTAATATAAAACCCTTAAATTTTGATCCTGAGACATATTAATCAGGGCCCTCTTTGTTGTCTCTGCAACCTCAGTTGAATTATGTTTGTGTGGCTCATCTCAATGCGCTTGTCACGCTGATAAATGGATATAATTTATAGGGTGGCTTCACATAGTAAAGGAATGTGGCAAATGTTACGTGCTTTCATTTTAAGATACACCTCACTTCTTACTTTTTGAAAAACGGCTGTAGGATCTTAATCAGGCATCAACAATGAGCTGCATAGCTCCCTATCTAATTGGGGAGTGCAACTTGGCAAAAGCTGTAGATGTATGTGACATTTTCCAAAGTCGTTTTACTGGCAGCTCTAATAAGAAGCAGTTGACATTTCAGTTTATTTCTTTTTCACATAACAGGCAAACATATTGGACTATTTATGTATTAGATAAAAACATTATGGTGTGTGCTTGATTCATGCATGTTGTGCACAGAACAGAAACAGCTGCCATTATACATTTGTAATGACTGGGAGTGAGTCTTGGCAATATGTGTGGAGGAATTTGGTTTATACCGGTTTTATCAGAGCTGTTGACATTTCTGACACTGAAATTTGCTGGTGAAGATTCTCCGTCATCCAGATCATAGTCATTCCAAAAACGATAATAAAAATTCCACTAGACTTTGTGTCCAAGTTTGGAGACGTTTCACTTCCCATCCAAGTAGCTTTTTCAATTCAAAATGTCGGAGTTAGCGTTCAGTTCGAGGCTTTATAGAGTGGACCAAAAAAAAGCCTTGTTTTGGCTTAGAAAACTCGCAAATTGAACCTGAAGAATGGGTCCGCCCCTTAGGAATGAGTAGTCGTTTGGGTTCTTTGTTAGCCTGCAATACCCGATACTGGTCTATGCCTCTGAAAGCCTCTGCAATTCTTGGCCGGCGTGAACAGGCGAGATGTTCTTGTCCCCCTAATGAACCCATTTCAGAGATAGACCAGTATTGGGTATGCTTTAATACTTTTATTGTATTTGTGGTATAAATAATACCTATTTTCCAGATTACATTGCTGCTGTGCTTCTCCTAGGTGCTTAAAACAGGCATTTTTTATTTTTCTGAAAACTCTTATAATATCTGTAAAATAGCCAGATTTCTATCATCACACTTTGTGTGTTGTGTTGTGTAGTGTTGGGTAGATTTGGACAAAAATACTTAGTGGTCAAGAGAGAGGTCTGTATTTTTTATCATACTGAAGTTCACTTCACTTCAACTATGGTCAATAACAAAAGTTCAACCCAGCTCTCAGCATAACCTTTGTAGGCAAGGAGAGAGGTAAAATTCTTCCTGTAAGTCTTCACCAGGTTTACACATACTGTGGTCCACCAGGAAGGCCACTCCGGAATCTTGCAAGGCTTTTAACAAAGCAAATCCTTTGTTGCTGTGCATTTGGAACCATTGTCATGCCATGTCTTATCTTCAAGGCTTCAGTTCAAAACAGCCCCAAAGCAGGATGTAAGTATGGTGATCATGGGATGCAACTCTGCAATCTTCTTCCTCCAAATATGACAAGTCAAGTTTGTGCCAAAAAGTTAAATTTTAGTTTAATCTGACTGCATATTATTTTCTATATCTTCTTCTGGATCATTAATTATTCAGACAGGTCGGGATATGAACTTCAGCAGGGGGACAAGCCTGGCACTACAGGATTTAAGTTCCTCTGGACGTAGTGTCTTCTTAATGTTAGCCTTTTTTCCTTTGATCCCAACTCTCTGAGGGCCATTCCCCAGGTCTCTCTATGTAGTTCTGGGATTTTGGTCACCATTATCATAATTCTGACCCTACAGGATAAAATCTTGCATGGGGCCAATTGTTCTCACAGTTAATTTTTTTTCACACCATTGTGCTTTCCTATTGTAGATCCATTCTTCACAGCCTGGTGCAGATCTACAATCTTCTTGTCGTCCTTCAACAGCACTTTGGTTTTGGCCAGGGTTGAGTTTTGAGTCTAACTGTTAGAGCTGTGAACAGGTGTCTTTTGTATATATATAAAGATTTCAAACAGGTGCCACTAAAATACTGTAGGTTATGAGTGGAGGACAGATGAGCTTCTTAAATAAGATGTTACTGTGATGCTTGTTTGTGAGTGAACAAAATCTGTATTTTTTTTTTACAATCATAGAATAGAAAAGAATGTATGTATGAATTAATGAATCCTACAATGTGATTTTCTGATTTTTTTGTCTCATTAAGTCTCTCACTGTTGAATGATATGATAAAAACTGCAGACCTCTGTCATCTCTTTAAGCAGGAGACCTTGCACAATCAGAGGCTGACTGAATACTTTTTAGCCGCACTATATCAGCACAGCAGTACATCAGGTGGGCCTTGTTCTGCCATAGAAGATAAATGGGCACAGTGTTACCATCTAACTAATCAGAATGTCTTTGAAGGCAGTTCAATGGGCCTGTCTGACCTCCTTTTGATCAATGTCTTTCCACTGTGGGATTCAGTTTAGGCTGAGATGTTACAAAAATATAAAAGCACTTGCACCAACTAAATTCTACATCCTGTAGACACACTAGGCAATGCACACAAAATTTTCCGTAATATCAATGTTATTCTAAAAGGGTGATACAACAACACAAGCAGTAGGACAAAAAAAAAAAACTGAACACAAATCCTACATCAGCTCCAATCTCCCCATAGATTTTCTTTCCTCTCACACAAAGCCCAGAGTAGTTGGTATGGTTCAGTGCTCCCAGCCCGCTAAGAATAATGTCTTTTGAAATTGTCAGGACTTGTCAATTTCAACCCATTGTGCAAGCACAATGACATTTTATCTCAGCGTCTTTGTCTGCTGAAGCTGTACTGAGTTGTGTAAAGCAGGGTCGCTGTGGTTGTTTTCTGCTGCTTAGAGGCTCTTAAAGGTTTATTGTTGTATATAGCCATGTGGACAAAAAAAATCAACGTGGTATCTCAGCTTCATCATTACAGGCGGTATCTCTACAGTTGCCATCTTGTCTAGCCACAAAGATAGAAGGACTACGAGATATTAAACTGCTGGATTTCCAACTTGGCTGCAGAATGTGGCATTTTCAAAAGAACCCTGCTGTGCTTATGAGCCAGTGTTTGTTGGGCTTTAGCTGGCTTTCCTCATTCTCTCATTACTTTGATTCATTTAAAAATGAAAGGCCTCATTACATACTCTGTGCTTAGGAAGGTTTGTAGAAGTGTTCCTACATCTATCCACAGCAAGCAAATTAAACAACGACATTTTTAGATAAAGTTGGTTTATATTTTCACTCAGACTTTCTGACAGGAAAAAAAATCTATACTTATATATAGTGTATATTTGTGTGTGTGTTTGAGCTACAATTCGGGGCAGTATATTTTCAAATATCCGCAATTGTGAGGACTTACAGGTCTAAATGGGGAAATTCAACAGTTTTCTTCATTTGGGTTTGGGTTAGGTTTAGGACTATGGAGTGAATTCAGTTTAGGCTAGGGTACTTTTAAAATTGGTATGGCAGTTTCAAAAATAGCATAGATACCACTTTTAGCTCTAGGTAAAGCACGGACTTTGCACAGCTCACATTATGCTCACATTATGCTCAAGTATGTGGAAGCCTTAAGATTTAAAGTCTGATGTCCAGGTTATCTTCATCAAATTCACCTAAGTTTCAGTACTTTTTCAGAGACATGGTGAAAAAGTGCAAAAGTTGTGAATACTTAGCTATTGTGTTTTGAAAAGGCTTGGGTTTGTGAAATCCCGAAATTTAAACTTTTTTTAATGTAAAGTGATTTTTGGTGTTGATGTCTTACATAGATTTAAAATGTAACTTTACATAGTCAAACTTTCTGCTAACATAATAAATTGAGTTTTACATATAAATAAAAGATAAGCTCTTTTATAAACAATTCATTGAAACAATTTCAGAATATTAAAATGGGCAAATCTACCACACTGATGCAAAAGCAAATAAAAAGTACTCTGTTATTTGGCTTTTTTAGGGAAAGGTGTTTTCCATTACAGAAGGTGCCTCTTTGCAACTACATGAATGTTTTAACATTCATTTATAAACTTTAAAAATATGATGTATGCACCATGTGTGATGGGATTAGTATATGGTTTGTCGACACGCAGGTTGTGAATGTATACATGCATCTGATTTATAAAATAAATATTTTCAAGCCAGAATGTTGTTTAAATACTCATTGAGTCTGTCTAAATCTCTGCAGGTGTATGCCTAATCACTGTGAGCATGGAGGCCGGTGTAAGCAGACGTGGGACAGTTTCAGTTGTAAATGTGATGGAACAGGATACAGTGGAGCGACCTGTCACACATGTAAGTAATACATAGTTAGATATCTGTTTATTTCTGCCGCTCTTGTCTTTCCTTTTCTCCCTGACATGTGTTTATACAATGTCACCATTTAACTTTGAGTGATTAAGCTGTCTCCAAGTCCTCAGCACAGAGACAGATGAACTTTTGAAGTGTGCTGATGCCAAGCTTGTCCAACTGCACTGCATTTTGTTCCCATCAGAGAAAAAATGAATCAGACTCACAATTCAGCAGCACACAAAGCAAGCAGCGTCAGAAGGAGCTTTTCAGAGGCTTTAAGTTTTGAAAATGTCATTCTTTCTCCCATAAGCCACAGATGTTGTTCTCTTTTAAAGGGCAAGAGAGAAAAGTTGAGCATCCATTTGAGCAAAAACAACAGAGTACAAAGAAAGTCTGATAAGTTTGGATAGGGAAATGGCAATCTTCTACATGTTCCAGGACTGGAATCTGAGCAAACATGACAATATTAAAATCTGAATAAAATACAAAAAGAAGAGATATATGGTGATAAAATGTTAGTCGTTGTAAGCTTTTCATCTGCACCTTATTACACTGCATGTATTCAATTCAGAGTGTCTCTTCGATAGGTTAAAAACTAAAGCATAGCATTTAATATACCAGTCATATTCTATATATTACTAATTTTCACTTTAACTATATATAAACCTTTACATTGTAAAATAAACAGCAAAGCAGATTAATGTCTGTGTAAAGCTGAAAAATGTTAAACTACATTTGGTTTTAGTAAGTAAGGTATTTGCAGAAGCTCAAATAAATAGCTTAGGCATGCGATTCCAAACATTTTCCTGTTATCTAGAGATGGTTGTAGGTGTTTCATTTGTTACTGTGAAACAGCACGTTGCTTTAAAAATGTCACAGCTGTCCTGAAGCAAGAAAGACTTTTAATCAGGGAAGATGGCAGAGGTCGAGGAGTCATATTATTTTAGGAAAAACAAAGTTGGTTCCCAGTTATAGCAGCAGGTTTCACATTTTAATGCAGTCAGATTTATTTTATTTAGTTACTATATTGCTCATAAGTTATCAAGTAAACAGAAAATACTCTCTCTCTCTCTCTCTCTCTCTCTCTCTCTATATATATATATATATATATATATATATATATATATAATATGTGTGTGCTTGATTACTTGAGATACCTCCTACAGTAGAAGAGTGTGTTCTGTAGACTTGTGGAAGTATTGATAATTATGTATAAACATAAAATATCCCGCTTAAGATACCTGATAGGTGTGAAAGCCTTCTAAGGCAGGCTTGCCCAAAGTTGGCCCTTGAGGCCCACTGTCCTACAGGTTTCAGAGGTCTCCCTGCTCCAGTAATGTTTATAGTTCAGCAAAAGCATGTTGATCAGCTATCAATTAAAATCAGCTGTGTTATAGCAGGGATATCTGCAGGACAGCAACCCTCGAGGACAGACTTTGGGCATGCCTGTTCTAAGGTAACAGCGAATCAGATAAATAGGCTGGCACATATTTTGAAATATCAGAAATTGTTTAGCATTGTAAACATATCACACTGCAAGCTTGAACAGCCTTTTTTTTTTTCACTTGTAATACTGCATGGTAGATACCAGAGTGAATAACTCATACTGCAAAACAATTAGATCAGACTGCTTTGATATTAGTTCAGCAATTAATGGACAAGTTACAGATATTCATGTTATTGATTTTTGAGTTGAAACCTGAAAACATGGTAAAACGGAGAAGCAAAAAGGGAGGAAGCAGAAGCTCAAAGCAAGGGCAGAAAAAAAATATTTTTCTCTTTTACGATCTCCGAACTGCTCTATATCTACTTCAGGTTATCATAAGAAGGTATTGTTTTAATGCCAGAGCCTTTTTAATAAGGCAGACAATAATCACATGGTGTGAACCCGGCTTTAAACCTCTTACACCCTATAAAACAAATAAAGAAACCCTTAGAGGTGATTCAAAATCGCACAGGTAGCCTTTTCAGACATTTAAAAACTGTGTGACATTGGCTCCCCTTCAGCTCATTGTTAACATTCTCGCAGCATAATTGTGTAATAACTGTTGTGAAACTACATTCTAGCTAGGATAATTAGATAGCATGGCACAGTACTAATCAATATGGTATGTTGTAAAATCATGTCTAAAAATCTCTGCAGAGGACTGAAAAAGCAATATTGAAACTCAGGATGATATAAAAAAAAATGCAGTGATTGGATCTGAATATTTAGGTTATTTTCAATTAAGCAGAATATTTAATGAGGGTAGGGATGGGTAGCACTAGAATCAATATGCTACCTGGTAACCTTGGTCGGTACTTAGCGGTAACTAATTGTTTTGGTACCACACTAACATAATCTTAAACACTACACCCAATTACAGGGAGCAGAGACTGTGATAATACATCCTCATTGTCATTGCTGCCGTCATCAAATGTTTTAAACATTTCTTCTCCTGTGGTGCTAGTTGCAGACAACTAATTCTTCTAGAAAAATAAGGATAATCTTTCCTAAATGCCAGCAAAAATTGAAGACAATTTGAAGACAAAAACATCAATAATCCAGTAGTCAAAAAAACCAAATAAATGAGGAGAAAAAAGGAAAAATCAGACTGTGCACATGAGAAGACCCAATAAAAAGCAGACATGCCAAGCTAACAGAAGGCAACCCTTTAAACAACTTCTCGTTAAATTCCTGAGCATTCAATATGAATCAAAAAAAGTTTGACTTTTTTCAAAGTGATTTTCTTTCCCTCTGTATTGCGATGTGATGCTACTATAGCCTTGCTCAGTGAAGCTCAACACAAGCCTTGCAACAGTTTTATGTCAAACAGGTTGTTAGTAAGTAGGACAACACACTAGTTCTTGACAGGCAAAAAGAGAAAAGCAAGGATAGTTAGAGTAGCAATGACATCAATTACCTTTTTTCTACAGGAGGAGAAAACAACAGCAATTTTATACTTTAGATACAACAATTCTTCTTTCCACCACTATAGAAATAACGGATATTGACATGTGTCACATTTTAATAATAGATGGGCAGTGATGGATACTGACAGTGGAAATTTATTTCTCATTGCTTGTGGATTTGCAGAAAAATTGGAACACTGAATAACTGTCAAAGCTTTCTCTTTATCTGATGATTTCAGCAGCTGTGCTGTTAAGGGGCCATTATTACATAGTGTTTATACTGTCTATAGGCAGTTTGTCTCAACATGAATTATTGGAATGCTTTTAATTGTCCTGTTTATATCAAAAAATATATGTTATGGTGAATTTTGCAGCTCATTAGGGGCTTCAGATTGACTTACTTTTAGAGCTTGTATTTTTTTTATCATTTTGCTCTTCTGCTGCAGCTCTCCATGAGCCCTCATGTGAGGCTTATAAGCACCTGGGTAGGTCATCTGACACCTACTGGATTGACCCCGATGGTAGCGGACCTCTTGGCCCTTTCAAAGTCATCTGCAATATGACAGGTGGGTATGGTAATGCATTCAAACATTACTCTAGGATTTCTTGTGTTTTCCTGCTCTCTTTTTTTTTTTTTTTTAGCCCCACTGACCTGTGAAAGAGGAAAACTGTGGCCCCTTGCTCTCGCTTAACCTAAGACAGCAACCGTTTTAAGTTACCGGGTTGGGGTTTCCATGGCAACAAAACCACACATGCTTCAGCGTTTCAGGAGCATTATAGACACATGCTCATAAACACATGTACATCAACAGAGATATCAAAAACATACATGAATATAAAATTCTCAAACATTCCAAGTGACACTTTTGGCACACTGCCAACCACCTGCACACTTTCATGAGCACATGCACACGCAAGGCTGAATGCAGAGATAGTACTGAACAGCAGAGCATGAAGGCAGAGCAAAGGCAGGGCTTTTGATGAAATGTCACTGCACCCCACCGGTTGGCCCCTTAGTCACGCCGAATAGCACACTGACACACACCCCAGAAAAGTTAAAATGTTAAGGAGTTTTTCTTTCTCACTAAAATTCACTCCCTTGAGAGACCTGAAGCTCATACTCATACATTTCCTGAATGGCACTGTAAATGAACAGGAAAATATTAGAGTGACTGATTCAGACCGTAATGCCATGTAAGTGTCTACAACAGGTCTTAACTCACATAGCTGCAAGTTGAAAGCTTGTCTGCATGGATGGATGTAGGAATAAGCAAATATAAACAAACCAGTTTGAATTACAATTATGGTTTGTTTTAATTGCAGATGATTTAATATTTTGTTGCTAAACAAATTAAAATTTTACCAAAATTAAGCTATTGACCATTTGATTAGTTATGTTTTTTGCATCTGTGTATTTGTAGAAGACAAAGTTTGGACGACTGTAATGAACAACCTACCCCCCAGGATAGCGATCACTGGCTCGAGCAGAGAGAAACGAACTGTCCTACAAGTCAACTACAGTACCTCTATGGATCAGGTAACATATACACACAGAGATGTGTAATCCTATACAATGTTTTACAATAAGAATGCACCTGCGAAATAATGTAAAACTGTGTACTCTATTAATTATTACAGGGTATATTTAGTACCCTATAAA
>NW_015150825.1:55005-58680 GCF_000732505.1 Cyprinodon variegatus
TATATATATATATATATATATATATATATATATATATATGTATATATGTGTGTGTGTGTGTGTGTGTGTACCTGTCTAGCCGTCAGAGTGAGGACCAGTTGTTGCAAAGTGAGGTCCTCACATGCTATTTTGCTAATGGTTAGGTTTAGGGCTAAGGTGTTAAATGATTAGGGTGAGGTATGCATTGGTAATGGTTACATTTAGGGTTAGTTTTAGGGTTAGATCATAGAAAGGGTTGAAAATGACCAAAAATCATTGGAAGTCATCACATGGTCCTCACTACGAAGGCAGAACAAGTATGTGTGTGCGTGTGTGTGTTTGTGGACACACTGCATATACTGTTTATACCCCATATACCTTTTCCCCCTTTTGGTACCTTCTTTTCACTATTGAGTCAATGTGACAAGGGAATTTCTCCACTATCTTATCTTATGTTGTCTTATCTTATCCTAAATTATCCCTTATTTGAGTAATTAAGTATCAATGCTCAATAGTGTTCCCAATCTCTCTTCTCTTGACCCCACCCCTCACCAGTTAAGTCCACAATATTGTTTTTTGCCACAGTTTAATATATTATTACTCCTATTCACACACGTCTTGCTTTAAGCCACTTGAGGAATGCATTATTTTAGAAACTTTAAACTCTTCCCTAAACATGTTCAATTAAGGAAATAAATCATCACCTTGGTCTTGAAAATGTTTGCTGAGATGAACTCTCAGGATTTCTGGAGTCTCATCATAAACGTTTTTGTTTATTTTCAGATGTTTCTGTCTCATAGCAGCTTTTGTACACAGACAATAAAACCCTGTGTTTGTTATGCTTTGGTGCAGAAGCGTGTCCCTTTATAATACAAAAGATTTCTTCTGTGCTGTTTTAAAAATATTTTTGGTCTCCAAATTCTTTGGAAGCAAACAGACCCCTTGCAGATATTCTCACTGAGAGGAGTGGATATTCAGCAACATTTTATGCTTTGTAGGAATGGGAGATTGTTAAAAACCTGTGCATAATGAAACATGCTCAAGGCCATAAGAACATTTTATCTGTGAGGCTCAACAATAATGATCTCATTTGTAAGTTTTTTTTTAACTGCTCTCTTGTTAAGTTTGTGCACAGATTTACTAGTAAAATGGGTCTGTTTGTCAATATTTTTTTCAGAAAATATTGCCAGTACAAGAATTATTAATCCATGCAAATGCCAAGTTATTGTACAGTTATGCTACTTAGCTTAAAGGTATAGTGGAGGACGTTCATTTTCCAGGTGGATCGTCAAAATAAGATGTCCTCCTAATTGTCAATCATCCTGGTGACATGTTTACGTAAGACCGTCCTATGTACTCGTCCCCATTTTCACTTAAAAGTGGTGAGTCTGACATAGTGGAAAAATAGCAAATCATCTTTTGGAAAGTAAGCTTGTATGAGCGTTGCAAACAGCAACATTTAGGCAGAGCGTGCACAAGGAGAAATGGGCTCATGCATGTTCTGGCACGCATTTAATAAGTGTTCCCTCTAGGGAGCGGGTACCGGGTTGTGCATGTGCATTTTTCTTTTTAAAGTGGACAGGGCGGGTCTTTTCAAAAATTCACAAAAAAATCCTCCTCTATACCTTTAACTGTACTGCATAATAAATCCTCTTTTGCTTCATATTTTTCAAAATTCGATGCATTCTGGTTCTTTTTCATATATATTCATATCAATAATTCATGCATAAGGCTATCTGAACAGAAGTCAGTTTTGCAAATTAAACAAAGAATGAAATATTTTTCTCAAGGATAATTTATATGCAATAGAGTCACTTGAGTCAGTTAAGGAATTGGCATATTGGAAAAGTTATAAAGTTACATATTGTAATAACATAACATGTAAATTACCAGCTAAAATTATATTGGATTTATATATCTAACAGGCAGCTATAGCCTTCTGTTTGGTAACATTTACTTTTTTATTGCTCAGTGTTTGGCTTTCTTCAGTACTTTTTTCTTCTCTACTCCCTTGTAGAATTTGGTTAAGAAGTTGAGTTATTTTTATGACCAACAGAGAAAGACACTAACCACCTGTGAAATTTTGTCTACTTTGAGCACACAATGAAAGATGACCTACAGTGTGCCTATATAGTAAATATTAAGTTTTTTAAATCAGATTAAATGAGAACCGGAACAATTTATATATCTTGTTCTTTGAAAAATGTGTTTAATCATGCTTTAGTCTGTGAATAACACAATAGATCTCCTTTTCAGTTACTTATTAAAAATCAAATTTTAGCCTGACTGAATGTGACAAGAAGCACATTACTGGATGAAGATAGCAGGATCTTGGAACAGGATATTAAAAATATGACTATATGTATTTCTATATATCCCTTCTCATACAAAAATTATTGCTCTTAAATCCATATTTAATTGTTTTTTAATCCTTCCATAAGAGAAGAATATGAGCTTGTCTACCTCCTGGCAGTAATGATAAATGTGTTTCTAACTTTTTGTGCAATGTCTAATAATACAATACATGCCAAATTAATGTGTATATATATATATACTGTGGGAAAATTTTGTATGTGTGTATATGTTGTGTAAGGATTAGTAATTTATTTTTGAAGAGCAATAAAAAGTTATTTCTTATTATCAGGTTAAATATATAAACCTAGAAGACTGAACACAGGTTTACCAATTGTTTCTGAAGCTGATTCAAATACCCTAAAAGTCTGCATTATGATAATCAAGTGGATTTGTAGCTACATTTTGTAGATTTCTATCTGCTGTAAGATGTAATATCTCTCTAAAGATTCTCTCTTCTCCATCTGTTTAAAATGTATATTTGTTTTTATTTTAATAATTCAGTTTTAAATTTAGTTCATTTATATAGCGCCAATTCACAACACATTTAATCTCAACACACTTTACAATTCAACCAGATCATACCGTCAGATTGGTTCAAAGTTTTCTTTGTAAGAAAAACCAGTTGATTGCATCGACTCATTGATTTGAAGGCAATCCCTCACACCGAGCATGCTTGTAGCGACAGTGGAGAGAAAAATCTTTCTTTTAACAGGACGAAACTTCCAGTAAAACATGGCTCAATGTGAACAGCCATCTGCCCAGGCTGACTGTGGTTCAGGGAGACAAAAGCAGACACACAGAAAGAAGCAGAGATACAAAAGTAATGTTTCTAAGTAATAAATATATCAGTTGTGTTGAGTAAACAACATTCATTCCCTCCATACACACCTGATGCAATTATACACCTAATTTACTCTCCAAAGTAGCAAGGGTGCCTCACCCTCTCAATTCAAAGATGTAATACATCCTGCACACAAGTGGTGCAAGTATAAAAACTGGATAAATAATACCTAAACTGAAGATCTGATGATGATCTTACTTAAAACAGAACCATAAAAGTCTTAACCCATTATTAGCTTAGTTTGTTATATATTAAGAGATTTTTTACTTCAATATACAGCGTTTGGCATCTATGGAGGCTTTGAGCAGGTTACCCTACACGAAAAGTTACCTGTGTGACTTGAGAATGTCAGATACGTCGCTGACTGTTTCATGTTATCTAGAGCACAGCTTTATAGTATTCTGATACAGTGGGGCAAAAAAGTATTTAGTCAGCCACCAATAGTGCAAGTTCTCCCACTTAAAAAGATGAGAGAGGCCGGTAATTTTCATCATAGATAT
>NW_015150825.1:59249-72558 GCF_000732505.1 Cyprinodon variegatus
ATATCTATGATGAAAATTACCGGCCTCTCTCATCTTTTTAAGTGGGAGAACTTGCACTATTGGTGGCTGGCTAAATACTTTTTTGCCCCACTGTATTTGGCATTGTTTCAAAGTATTTTCTGCACAACCGCTCACTCGTCATCTGGAATTTAGCTATCAAGAGCGGAATGTGGTCTTGTCCTTTCAAGTAACACAATGAATTCTCAATCTGCTGGTTCAAAGTGGTCTGCTATCAATTTCCAAAACGTAGAATCATTTTGTATGATTTTTTAACTTTTCCGTTTTGCCAATAGCCTTCATGGAGGTTAAACATGGAACTTACAGTTCTAGAAATACAGTGTCGCTTTAAACTTTAGTTTACTCAGATGTTAAATCTAAAATGATGTCTGTTATCTATTTTGGCATGCTGGGTCCTTGGACATTGGTCAATGATTATTTTCAGATTTAATCAGCTTATAATTATTTAACCACTTAGTTCTACGCACATTAAAATGTGTAGAGCATCCAGTATCAGCCCAAGATGGTCAGGCTCTGATTAACTTGAGAAAGCTTACCTCTTGTGTTATAGCAGCACTTATAGTTTTTCCTTATTATGTCACATTTGTTAACATTTAACCTACATAAAATGTGATTATAGATAAGGCATCAAATATGGCAAGTTAAACACAGTATGTCAGCAACTTTGTAAAGAGCATAGGAAGTATTTAACCCTATCAGCATATATGCTACGTGCTAAAATATTCTCCTTAAATCCCACTAAAAAATCTTTATCATTCACCATGCTTCTTCCTAACATGTGATGAAAGCTTAATCATTTGGACTTTAAATCTTTGAGCCCCCAGCTCTGCAAATGCCCTATGATAAACTAACATAATGAGTATTTAACCTCATCCCTGCATGACTTATCTGCTTGGGTTCTTCTAAATACAGCTCAGGTTACCAGAATCTGCTCCCTTGCATTTGGGAGTCGATACCTTAATCTTTCTGCTGAGTGGTTATAGATTGCAGTTGACACTCCTGGTCAAAAGCCAACAGTGGGTGAACTTCACGTGTCAGTGGCAAAAGAGGAGTGACTGCATTTTTTCCACAAGTGATATTGTAAAAGCAACTGAGAATTTTCACATGTCATTACACTTTTATTCATTTTCATGTATTTAAAGAAGGGGAACTAGAACAGATTTTATCCCAGTTTTATTTTATATTTTCCTTTTAACTGAAATTGATGTGTGGTTAAGATTAGGTAAATATACACAACCTTGCCTGTGTTTCTAGGTGACAGCCATCACAACCAGTGCAGAACACTGCGAGCAGGAAATCACGTACATGTGTCGCATGTCCCGACTGCTCAACACTCCAGGTAAGGGATGAAGATCGCATCTTAATTCAATGAAGACCCTAGAACAAACTGCCTAGGTGGCATTTTTAGAGGAAGAATGATGTTTTTTGTTTTTTTACCACTTATATAATGTGATGGCTAATTAACAGTACATACATTTGAATTTCAGAAAAGAGTGAAGAGCAAATAAATCTATAGTACTTTGCACTTAACAAGAATATAGTGTAAAAAAAATCATGCAAATATCTTTTATTAATTCACTCTCCCTCTAATATGTGATATTTGTCAAGGACCTTTTTAATGTTTAGAACATGTTTAAGGCTACTCATGTTTCCTCATCATTGTGTTTGAACTATTGTCTTGGTACTACCTTTACAACCATGACAGGCCTTGCAACACAAATGACTCAGGAATAGTAATTGTCATTGGATTAATTTGGCTTACTTTTATTGGTATTAGGTCGTGCTACATTCACTGTGTCTCTACTGTGTTTGTTCACAGCCCAGTAATGTTTTAATAGCAGTTTACTTTAGATTACTTAAGCTTGTGTTTTTAATTGCTCCTTCTTAAGGTTTGGTTTTTGTGTGCAGCTGTGAGGAAGGTTTTTGGCAAACACCTGTAACTACAATATGTGTTAATGCCCTTAGAACCACTTTAAATGTTCACTCTGAGAAAAGCAAGCTTTGAGTCATTTTATTCTATTTATTTTTTTTACACACAGCATGACCATCATGGGGCTAGAATGAGACTCACTTCATAAAGACTAAACACTACTAGGCATTAAACACAGGAAAAGCAGACAAAGAGGAAATGGGTGACAAAACAATTCTGGATTTGTTGGTCTAACATCTACCAAGAATTTACTATTTTTGTGAGGTCGGGAACCCTGATAGGCCCCCAGGAAGCTAGGTCTTTTGATGGTAAAAGTGCAATAATTTATTTATTTTTATTTCAATGTTAAGCTTATGATTTAACTGATCTTTTAATAGGAAAAAAAATGAGGAAAAGTGGTAGGAGCTATGTTATTTTAGTAAAGCGCCTCTACAAACATAGTAATTGCTTTTTGTGCTCTTGCATACGATTGTGTCTGTGGTCCTTGATTGGCTGAAAGAATTAAAGCAAAGGTGGTTAGTAATAGCTGGGTCTTAGTGCAGTAGACCAAGACTATGCAATTAACTTCCACAGCAATGAAAGATGGTTTTTTCATCTACTCACGTAGTATGCGTGCAATCGCACACATGCATGCTCCAACTAAAATCCACACTCTTTTAATATTCATTCTTTCTTTTTTGTTTCCTTACCTAAAATGACATGAGAACACACTCATACACTACATATACACATGCTGTTAAGGCAGGAAAACCTTCATTAACTAGTTTGCTCCTAATTCACAACATTGAAAGTTAGGGAAATCCAATTACTAGTCTAGAATGGCAGAGAAAGTAGGAGCAAGAAAAATCATTTACTCAAAAATATGCTTCATAAATTACCTGTCAGCTTTCATCAAATGACACTGTCAACAGCATTTTCAGTATGAACCACAAGCAGCATGTACACAAAGCGGAAACACACAGACTACTCTACCACTTCCAGCTTTTTTTCCTTTCCAGCTCTCATCTATTAGGGCAGGAATGGCATTTTGTGGCTAAATGAATCATTAGATAAGAATCATGGTGCACACCTTATTTAAAAACTTGGACAGTAATTGTCCTAAATGCATGACCCCTTTGCCACCCCTGTCACCCATTCTTTCATTTTAGGATTATTTTATCACCACTCTCACGTAAACACATCAGCCCTCAGCGAGGACATTCTGTTCAGTATTCACTGATTCGCAGGATGGGAACTACCGGAGTGCTCCGTGCTGACGTGTGCACAGCCACACACGAAAATTCGCAACCTGGACACAGTAATATTTCATTTTTCATTCCATCTTCCTTATTCCTTCTTCCATCTCATCTCCTTCTATCTCTGCTGCTTCATTTCTTCTACAAAATCCACATTTATCAATTTCCCTCCATCTTTCCTCTCTTTTTGCTTCACACTTATCTTCTGTATCGTCTCCGTACTTTCCCATATCCCATTACCCTCCTCAAGTTACCCCTCCATTCCTCACCTCCAGTTTCACTTCTTGTACATTTTATTTTACGTTTTTGAATGACCAACATTTTGTCCCATCACCTTGTTCCTGTGTTCCTGTTGTAGGGCACCTATAAAAAAAGCTCCAACCAAAGAGCCTAATTTTTCTCAATTATTGCGCTGGCTCAAATGCTCATCACAATCATTTAAACTTGCAATAAAGTAGGCCTTATATAACAGTTGCAGCTGATGAGCTTGAGTTTCTGTGGTTATAGCCAGTTTCCTTGGCAATGTGTCTCAATGTGAGATATGATATAGTCCATAACTAACAGTGACATAAAGACATAGAAAGAAAGAAACTGTTTCTGTTCTATGTTGTTTCCTCTTCCCCTCCCATTTTATCCACTGCCATGGTCATTAAAATATTTATTGGTTAACGTCACCATTGTTGGCCAACAGCTCTATACACACAGCATCTCAATTTTTTTTTTCCCTCTGTGGTTATTGTACATATTGGCACACTGAGAAACATGTAATAAGCCTGAAGATAATTATTATTTGATTGCACTGGTATTATCTCACAATGACAGACATAGTAAAGACTAATCGTTAAAAAAGTCAGTCACACTACATTAATTGGAGAATTTTTTTCATATTATCATCAGAGAGAGAGCTCCTTCAGTGATAAGACTGCTGCATCCTAAATGCACCAGGGAGCGTTATCCCAGATCCTTCCTTTCAGCAGCTGTATGACTCTATAACCACCACTGTACCCAATAACTTCAATAAGTTGTTACATTCATGTTGATTTTGCACAATTTGCACAACATCCTGCTTTCATTTTTGCACATCTCTTATGTTGCTGCTATTTTTCAAATATTCGTTACTGTAAAAATGTCTATAGGTGTATATTGGTTACTTATTCTCCAGGTGCACAGTTCTATATTGTTAAAACACTTTACAGTACAATATATAATTTGCTTTTTAACTCCTCACTATTATGTTATTATAAATTTTTCTAAGGTCCGCATTTATATAACCATTTTTTCTATAATCTTTTTGTTGCTGTAAACTCCAGAATTTCCCCATTGTGGGACAATAAAGGGAATTTTATTCTGTTCTATTCTATTCTATATGTTGCTTAATATGTATTATTTCTGATTTGGTTGCCTATGTGCTGCTGTTCTCCTTATCCATATGTAGCCAATAGCAGCAAGGTTTCAGTTGTTACAAGGTTTTCCAGATCCAAGTAACGTCTTATTGCATATATTAATGATAAGAATAGGAGTTCAGGTGAGTGTTAGATATTCCCTTGATTACTTAAGTTCAGCACAATTTTGCCTCAATTAAAATGCGCTCTTATCCAATTCATTTTGCAGCAGTCCTGAGGAACACCCGCTGTTGTGTCGTGTATAATACGTTTATACCATTGGTAAACTGAGAGTCAAGGATTAGTTATTAAAAGACCCCACTCAATCCAACCGACATAAAAAAAGGAAAAAAAAAAAAATGAAATGCTTCAATAACATTTTGCATAAGGAATGTTACTGCTGGCACCAGTGACCTTGTAAGACGTAAAACAACATTTTGGTGTTTTTTATTCAGCTGAATAGATTTAGATAGTATCTGAATTAAAGGTTTGATTTATCTGACATTGATTGGAATTTTCAGATGAAAACATTTACTTTGCCTGTTGTCCTCCGAAGGCCAAACAGGTGACTTTATACAAACCTGACCAAATGCAAACAGACTCCAACTGAAGTGTAGAAATGAGATGCAGATTAATGTACAGAGATAAAACAAAATGAGAAACGGGCAAACACGCACATGCAGATCAGATTTTATATATGAGAGCTGTGCACACAAATGCACACACAGCCTTACTGAAGTTTTAACTTGTCAAAGCGCATGCTGTTTCTTTATTTTCCAGCCTTTCCCAGATTTGAATGATAGAAACATCTAAAAACATACAGGCTAATGGGAGAAAAAGTCTTTCCATCAAGTAGAGGAGCTTATTTATTCACTGAACTATGGTTCACTGACTGAAAAAAGTATACAGCTCACAGTCAGCGCTAATATGCTGGCATTTTCTCCTTGTACTAAAAAGCACATAGCTCATCAAGTTGACAGCAAAAGTATGCAGTTGTAATAAAAAGGGCTATTATTTTATTACATTATATAATTCTGAATTATTGTCTGTTAAATGGCTGTGAATCCATTAGCAACCAAGAAAGAAATGCACATTACAGCAGTGATATACAGTCAATACATGGAATTAGAGGCGACTTTCTAATGAAGAAAATAAGGAAAAAGAAAACTTTTTACTGTTTTTTTTTTTTCTTATTTATCATATAATTTGTAGAAAACATCCTCAATGATGACAGTAGATCCTATTTTCTTGATGTTTGATAAATCCATTGTTTTAAATATTAATAATGTTTTATTCGAGGTGCTGATTTTTAATTTAGGTTTAGTGTTTTTATACTTCCCCACGAATTACGAACAGACATTCTAACCCATGTCGCAAGTAGAGAGCTTCAAAACAATTTGACCTGGGCAAGTCGCAGCTTATGAATTCAGATTTACAGTCTCCCCTGAACCAACTATGTACTGAATAGGAAAGGTTGAAAATTGGCCCTGGGTGTATATGACACAAACAAGGCGAACACAGGAGGAGATGAGAAAGAAACAAGGGTGACAAGAGATGAGAGATGAGTGTAGTTCAGGATAATGAGGCTCTGTGTATGCGTGGCTTTGTTCCAGTCCATTCCTTTGGTACCTCTGGTCTCAATTATTGCCTCAGAAGTAATAGTCAAGTCAGCCACTGCGATATTTTGCACACATATTCATTGAAATACTTGCATCTCTTGTGTTCAACTCTAATGACTTCGCTTCTTCAGTGCTGGTTAACCATCTGTTTGTGTTTTTTTTTTTTTTTTCTCATCTATGGTTTCTGATGTTCATCATTAACCTTTGCAAATGCAGCGATGGGAAGAAAAAGCTTTTCTCTCCTTTTAATCTGGTTTTATTCTTGTGTTATTGTATCTGCAAATGCAACAAGTTCCAATAAAGTTGCACTTTTGCGAATAAGGAAAAACTCTGGCTTTTATTCAGCTGAATAACTTTTTTTGTCACTCATTATAGTGTAAAATATGCATTTACCAACCATTATAATCTTCAATGAATACTGCTCATCCCTTCTCTGTTGTAGCATTTAAGTTAGAACACTCCCTGAGATTATTTTCATGACAGTTTTACTGCTATGGAACGTATTCAAATATTCAACCATCACTACACTTTTACTGCATTTGTTTGAGATTATATCCCTATTAACATCTTTTTAGTTTTTCTGTTCTATGCTATGCATATAGTCTATTGTGCCTCATGCAGAGCTATGTCTTTCATTACTCAGCTAATGTTCTGGTTACAGTGTCATTAATTTTAGAAAGAACCCAGGCCCAGAAGCAAGAAGGGGCTGTTCAGGAACATGAACTAATATACTGAAAGACAAGACAGAGGAAAGCTATTACTGAGATCCTCAGGCATCTCTCATGCTATCCACTCCACCCATCTTGCTCGCTCTTTTCCTTTTCTTACCCCCTATAGACAAGCTCCTAATTAACATTAAATTATTGTCGCACACTTGCTCTACTTTACATCTAATGATGGGAATCAGCCTTTCTTCAAGGTTGCTGCAGCATTTGGGCCAACACCTTTTCTCATTATGTACTGATTATCTACAGATGTTTACACAGACGTAAAGTTAGATATTTGCTTTTTCATTTAGCTTTTTTTATTTAGAGCAAATATACAACTGTAAATATATTGAAACTTTGCAAACACTTTCCCATTTTGCTATTTGTAGTTTTCAGTCAGACTGGCAAGCAGACATCTTCTTGGTGAATAAAAGTAGACAATAAGTATCACAGCATTAAAATGGGGTGAGATTCCCAACTGTATCAAAAGAGAAAAAAATGCTTCTTTGCCAGCCTATTTAAAGGATTTTTTTTTTTTTTTCTCGGACTCATGACCCATATTCCCGGAATTGCTGACATCTTTCTTAGAGCCCCACTTCAATGACATGTATCTGGCAGAAAATCCTTTTCTTTGCAATGCATTTAGGACGGAAGTTGTCAAAGGTTTAGATATCTACAGGCATTTTTTAATGAATGGGTTATGTTACTATTTGAAAGATAGAGAGCAGAATAATCTTTCACAGTTAGTTGAAATAAATTACAATGAGTTATTCTTTTTTGACTCTGATATTTACAGAGGTGTTTATATGGCAGTTAGAGAATCTATGTTTGTAGTCACCACTGAAAGCCCATGTGGCTGCAGAGAAGCATCTTTAGGGTGATTACATTTTCAACAATATCCCATTTCTTTCTCATAAAACCACACAAACAAAAAAACATTTAACACTTAAATACAAACGAGAAGCAAAGGGGATATAATCCTACTAAACAAAACTTTAATGGATGCTATTCTTAGCCCTACCCAGTTAGAGAAGCACATCTAAAGGTGAAAATCCATAATCTTCGCTTTGGATTTTCTGTTCCCAGAGGAATCCTTTAGAAGCTCAGACCAAGATTGCCTCTGTGTCGATTAGTGCATCTGAGAACAACTATCTCAGATTGCGCTAAGCTGATCCATAGCTGTAAGGTCATGTGATAGCTATAAATAAAAAAATTCAATGTGTATAGGATGTATGTAATCAGAGTTTAGAGATAGACCAAGTGAGAGTAGTGCACAACCGAGGAGGATTGAGGAAGGAAAATAACAAATGGTTAGTATAAAATAATTTTCAAATAAAAATCTGAAGAATGTGACATACATATGTGTTTAGCCCACTTTACTCCTTCTGTTGTTTTAAAATGAAATCAATACCTTCAGATATCAAAAACTGAAATCCATTGTGTGTGTGATTTACTCTCAAAACAAATACAGCTGTAATGTAAAGCAATATTAGCCTGTGAAATGTCCTCTTAATGAGTTCATACAGTGATATACAAAAATGTTAATCATTTATGTTTTTACTGTCAATCAGATGTTAGGATAAAGAAAGGTTATTAAATAGCATTGCATATATAATTATTGTAAAGTAAGATATAACGTTAATTAGCAACACCAGGCATCTAAGGAATAACACATTTTTAGTCTCAGTAGATGAATGAAGTCATAACAGATGTTTTTGAACAAGCTTTATTTATGTTTTTATTTTAATTTTTTTTATCTTAGTGTTCAGCTTGACCTAATTCATGGGATATCAACTTGTTACCTAGTCCTAGGAACTTCTACTCGTTTAATACAGTTTTACATAGTGACAGCAGGACCTTGGTTTTGGGATATTTTTCTAATAGATAAGAGAAGCTGTCCAAAGTTAAGAAGAAAATGTGTGAGGCTGAATACAAGGTAATCCTGTAAGCAAAGTATCAAAGTATGAACTTGGGAGGCTGAAATGAATGCAGACAAAACTATGTAGATATTTCTTTGCAAGCCAAGTAAAAAAAAAAAAAAGGTATATATTTTATCTTTTTCTATTGCATAAAATATATTGAAATACTGTAGGTGATTGTTACATGAACAAATCTGCCTAAAATGTTTTTGATCTAAAGAAAGTATAAGGAAGACATAATAGTGAGCATTTTGAGAATTACTTTCGTGTTAAAATTATACACAGCAGAAAAGACTGGGTAAGAAACAGGGATAAAAAAAAAACCTGACCCATCCCAGAGATACCTAGATCGTTTCCCGTACATAAAGTGCTGTCTTCGGTTCCTGTTGCCTCGTTAATGCGTCATTGCCTGGGATAATGCCATCATACATTGTATTGACAGAGGCATGGGTCTTATTCAACTCTGTGTCTGTATACCTGACTGCAGCGCAGTTTGGAGTCACCCAGGTACTAGTGTCAAAAAGAAGTAGTAAAACACTTTTCACTACATTAAGCTGGGTCATAACAGTCATACGCAAGAGCAGCATCTCCTTCAACTGTCTTTTACTTTCTTTGAAATGTTTTTTTTTTTTTTATCCTGCCAAAACTTCTGGTTTGTTAGTTTTTTTTCCTGTTAATTATTTAAATTTATTTCACATCAGAGTAAAAGTTATGTATAATGTTTAGTAGAAGCATCAAACTATCTAAATGGTCATCTACCTTATGTACCTTTTTAATTTGTAGTCTTTTTTTGACATTGTACCTCTCTGTGTCTTTTCACACATTCAACATTTTAGATCATTTTTATCTCAGAGCTAGACACAAATCTAGGGCTGCAACTAACAATTATTTTGCAAATCGATCAATCTGTCGATTATTTTTTTCAATTAATCGATTAATAATCGGATAGCCAAAGGTTACTTAGAGAATTCTTTTTATGAAATTAAACCAGGTGAAACTAAAACATTTCCTCTTGAGGAGTTCTGGATAGAGCATATTGACAGACAAAAAGTATTTTTTCATCTTAAATTCAAAGTATTTATGTATTATTTTTTTTTTACAATTTTGATATAATTACTGCTCTAAGTGGGTTGCTCTATCAGCTAAAGGTTAACGTTTTATCGATTACTAAATTAGTTGACGATTATTTAAATAACTGATTAATCACGATTAATCTGATTCATTGTTTCAGCTCTACACAAATCTGTGATATCGTCATTGGCAAAATTAATCAGTTATTTAATTTATTCAAGCAAAGGTCATACAGTAACTGTAATTGTCAACTCATATTGTTAGCGGCAGTCGAAGAAAGAACTGTAAATATTAGATTGTGTAAATGTAATACATTTACATGCAGGCAGCCTGAGTTGTGAAATAAGAAAGGTACACTTTTCAGAATAAGATTTTAGGCACAGAATAAGCTCTGCAACCATTACTATAGCCCTTCAAAGTGAGCCGCATTCACAGTGCAGTCCACTGCTCCATGCAGGCGGTCAGGTGATTAATGAGGTGTGTCTATGGATCGAGACAGCAGTTGTGAACCATCAGGTTGTGAGTTCATCAATAATTGTTGAATTTTTGGACATCATTCAAACATACTACATCTGGCAGGATTTTTGTTTTCATAGAGAAAATAGTGACAGACCTAATGCAAAACCAAGTCAAGCTAAAAATCACACCTCTAATCGGTCTCAAAATCTTTGAGGTTTTAAGGTTTTGTTGGGAAATATTCCATCCAATTTTGTGAGGATGATGGATGGTGTGAGAATTTAAACTGTATCTGAACCTCCCATGCATTTCATCGAAATAACCAGCTTTTAAAAGCAACTGCATGACACAGAGCTTTTTAGAGAGCTTTTATGTGACTCCACTCTGCCCTCTGTTATTTGTCTAAATTATTTGTGTTCCATTAATTACAAAGGTTCACATGGAGCATTTGTGATTAAGTGATTAATTGAAATTGGTGGCCTTTGTAAGTGTAAATGTGTGATGTGAATTGTTGAATAGTCCAAAGTAAAAACCGAGAGTAAAAAGAATGGTGTTTTTTTTTTTTTTTTTAGAAGCCATTGCTTTTCTTCTAGACTTGTGCTGGTGAAGATTCTCAGTCATCCAGGTCATAGTGTTCACATTTTGGACAAAGAAGACATGTGAAAAACCAACCTTAAACAGAGGGAGTGGATTAATTTTTCAGCTCTTAAAAACCTACAGCGCAGCGTTAGAGTTGATCCCTTCCTCCTATCGTCTGATACCCCATCACCATGGAGGGGACCATAACATCTTCCCTGGTCAGCCAGGCCAACAATGACCCTAAAGACTCCCTTTTCAGAGGCCTTGGCCAGTATCGGGTATTGCAGTCCAACAACGACATCAATGACTCCCCATTACTAAGGGGTAAACCTGTTCTCTCTATCCAGTTTGCATGTTTTCTAAGCCAAAAAAAGGTTTTGTTGGTGTAGTGGGAAAAAGGTATTCAACTATTCACCCTAGTTAAATAAACGGAGATCAATTGATTTCACTAAGTCGGCACTTTATTTATCATATCTTTGCAAAGAGACAACAGTTTATCATACAGCCCTTATGGCAAAGCATTCAGCCCTGTTCTGCCTGAGCAGCATTCCTTCCCCCTTACTGACAACAATGGAAAAGTAGTCAGAATCAAAACAAATTACAGACACTGGTTAACAGTAACATGTTATGAATGAATAAACCTTGAAAAAGAATCTGGTTTGCTATGGGAAGAAGCTACAGTATGTCTGGTCTACAAACACTATTCTGCAGAGAATGGTGTGGCATTGAAGGTGAAACAGACTGAGTGAAAACTTTTATAGTGAGTAAATAGGATAAATGAATATATGAAATATGAGAAAACTTAATTTTCCGACAACAGTTTGGCTACTCTATAAGCCTGGAACTCAAACCCTACTCCAGACATTTTTAATTGAGAGAAGTATTTATTGCTTTGGACAGATTGAGAACTAGTAAATGTAAGAAATGTATACATTGTCTAAGTGATCTCAGTTTTAAATATGTTTGGGTTTTTTTTAGAATCATCTGTCTGATTATCCTTGGTCATAAAGAAAGTTATAATGTTTTAAATAGTTTCACATTACAGGCTTTTTTAGAGCATTTTCTGCAAAGGTTCAAACTGCTTTCAGACAATTGTTTTCTACCTTTGCTCTTCTTAGCCAAAATTAAACATCGGTCAATACAACTTGCTTACAAGGGAGCCCATTATCCATACACAATAGGAAACACTCGGTGGGTTGCATTGTGAGCACTCTTCTAATGGTTTTGTTAGTGCCATTGTTTGCATTACAATTCTGTCTGAGACAATGAACTCGTTTATAGTCTCAGACTCAATATAGGCTTTCACTTTAGGTCGGTTAAAAGAAAGGATGATGGTCCCTTTTTGTGATATTTTTTCCTTCAACATTATAATTACAGCTACAGAAAATAGTTTTAAAGAGATGAAAAATCTCCAAAGAGAAGGCTTCAAATCCATTATGTAATATTCACACCTAGTGCTTATGATCTGTATGTTGAAAGAAATACGGTTGGCTCCAAATCAGGAAAATGTCTTAGAGAATACTGCATCTACTTGAAAAGAAATGTATGCACATTGATTACCTCCTTCTGAATGGTTTCCTTATTTGATTTTTATTTTGTCCAGGTTCTTCAAGCTTTCCCCTCGCTATCTATTTTCTTCTTCGTCTTCCCTATTTCATCTGTCTTTAAAATCAATCTCCTCTCTGAAATGGACTGTGCTGAAAGAAGGGCCTTAGGCATGACCTGTACGAAGAAGGAATCTCACACAAATATGAGACACAAATGCACCTTAATGGACTGAAAGCTTCTAGTCTATAGCTTCAAGTTCTATATCAAAAAACCTTTAATATTTCTCTTTTGTTTGTCTCTAAAGAATTTCCTTTGAGGAATAAATGAAACTGCACAAATAAGCTCTATGTCTGAAAGCATGTGTTTGCTTGTTCCTAAACAAATGAGCTGTAGATGAGTGTCAGGGATCAACATTACACTCAATTGCTTTAAAGGCTGGAAATTGGCTGCATAAAGTTGATTTCTCAACCTCATCATCAGATTGTGTCATTTTTTTTTTATAACAAGTCAGATTTCATGGTATGAAGCTTAAGTATAGATTCAACCTGATAGACTATATTCAGCTTCACCTGAACCACATTCAATGTCCCTTGTTCAGCCCAAGGTAATCAACTCGGTGGGCCACACCTTCATCAAAGCCAATCATCTTTCAAGATCCCATTCATTAAGCTCCTGCAAAACGCAAAATGGAAAGGTTGAAACTGGTATGAAAATTAGTTGTTTGGTACTAATATTCATAACACTACCATTGTAATTTGCTTACTTGTTCTCAGCTTCTACAATTTGTGTTCTAAGTTACGGTTAAAGAAAGAAAAGAAAAAAAGCAGCATATATATATATATATA
>NW_015150825.1:72573-88255 GCF_000732505.1 Cyprinodon variegatus
ATATATATATATATATATATATATATATATATGTACATATATATATATGCTTACTATGAATAAGCATTCGGGTGGGATTTAATACGTTTTCTTCTTCCCACTCCCTTTCAGGCCTGTTTTTTGTTATCTATAATATGACTCATAAGTTTGAATTGATGAACTGTCATTTTATTTGTATGTTTTAATGCGTGCAATTGCCTGAAATGAATAAATAAATATGTTTTCTTCTCTATGACTTGTAGCATTTCCATAGCAGGACAATAAACCCCAGGCCTGGTACTAAGGTGTATCCGGGGTGATATAATCATGCAGGCAGACCTTAAAACATTGTGAATTTGGGTTTTTTTTTAAAAGTAATTTATGTGAATTGTTCTTTTTCCCGTGCTGACTTGTTACACAAAACACTACTTCAGGGATTTTATTTACCAATAGAACTGTGCACAGTCTTTTAATTTGTCATGGATTTTTTATTTTACACAAAGTTAAAGTGTAGACATTGTACGTGCCCAAATATATACATGTACTCCATTCATCTTGAACCTAAACATCCGGCTAGTGGATCAAAACAACAGGCTTCCTTTTGGCTTTAATGATGTAAACACTTTATATTTCAATTGGTTATTTTTCTCTTTGAATAAGTTGCTATATGTGCATGTAGGCATGCAGCACACCTAAGTGGAGAGTTAGAATTATTTTCATGTTTTGAATTCTTTGATCACACTAAATACTGTTCTGCTTCACCTAATACTGTATTGATGTCCTTTGGGTAATTAATCTAATGGCTTTAGTGATAGATAATAATTTGTGTTATATATTTTAATCCATATATTTTCATATACTCTAAAACAATAAATATATTCTGAGATAAAATCCCATTACACTAGATGATTGAATGTTTTTTCCTCCAGAAATTAGATTTTTGTCTCTATCGATCTTTTAAAACTAAATGTTTATTTAGGTCACAATATTTTCAGATAAAATTCCTTCTGGATCGTTTATTTTTATTTTATTATCCTTAGTCACAGATGGATGCCTCAACATGAGCCTGACACAAACCAGAGTTTGACTCGTCAAATGACCTATAATACTGACGCTTATCAGTAATTTCAAAATAAGTATTCAAAAAAAAAGAGGACAAAAATAAACAATACATTCTGCGTACTGTAAATAGGTTGAGGAAAAGAGAATGGAAAAGAAAAATCATCAAACAAGGGGAAGAAAAGAGACAGACAAAAACCCAGAAGCAGATCACTGTAGAAGCGATTATCGTGTTGCTTTCTCACTAGTGATGAGTTTAGAGGTTAATCTCAATTTTGAAGCGTTTATCAATAATCCACTGTACTCCAATTTTCATCCCCAAGGTTGCCTGGGATAATGACTGTCAGAGAGATGTAGTGTAAGACCACAAACGGATAAGCAGTCGATACATTTTCAGTGCTTGATGATATCATTAATGGGCTTTTGCTCACTTTAGAAACACATCCATATGCATGCTAATGACATTAATTATTATTTTTTTTTTAAACCTGTCCTAAACTCATCTATGCTATTAACCATGAAATATATCCACAAGCGTTCTTTAGCAAGCACACAAGTTTGCATCTGGAAGTGAACAGTTTACTTGTGTCTGTGATGATATGAGCAACAATTACTGGAGGCAGTTATAACTCGACTCTGGGATTACAGCGGGATACTGGGGCACAGAGAGATTAGACCAACTGGAAAAACAACAGGAGAAGAAAAAAAACTGAGGAAATATCATTCAGTGCTGCTAATGAAGCAACACGAGACACAATGAGGTAGGTCTATTATCTAACTTGACCTTGAGGGGATTTGAAATGAACCCAGAAAAAGTTTACACAGAAAAGTTTGCAAGTTTTTTTTTTTTTTTTTTTTACATTAGTGGATGTGATTTTCACAGGGTGTCAAATTGTTTATTCGAAAGTTATTAGTGACTGTGTGGCTGTGACAAAGAAGACACAGCTCTGTAAAGCAATTTGTGTCCCGTCTTTCAAATGTTGAGGCTCAACAGAATCATGAATATTCATGAAGGTTATTTTATGAAATGCTGATAAACCCTGATAAGTTCTCTTGTGATTACCCATCTCTGGTTTCATATATGTACCTGTGTCTAAACCATACGCTCACTATCCTTTAAATTTTAAAAGATCAAGCATGACTATCTCAGGTAACAGAGATGTCAAGTAACAAAGTACAAATATTTCGCTATCTATACTTAACTGGAGTAAATATTTTTTTGACAACTTTTTGCCTCTACTCCTTACATTGTTTTTGCAATTTTTTCTACTCAATTATCTCTACGTTTTAAAAATAGATGGCCTGTTGGTATTGCTAACCCTAAAAATAAAACCCATCACAGTAATTTGTCTAATCCATACAATTAATTTCTTTGTGGTTGTACTCTGTGCTGCATCAAAATAAATAGTAGTTCAAGATTATGCAAAATAAAATTAAAATTTGACACTGTTACCATTAGTTACAAAACTAAGAAAATCAAGTATAAGTAAGGAAGAGGAACTACTGTAATCTAAAAAAGATCTATGGCTGATACAGAATCTAACACAGGTTTAGATTTACTTATTTTTTTCCTTTATATATAATATGAAATCAATCTAAACAATTCCTGACATTCAAAGCTAAAGCTGAGATACATTGCTCTCCTTCGTTGGCTATAAAATCTGTGTTTTCCCTCTGAACAATTGTGTTTTTTAATGCTTGCAATTGAAAAGTTTTTCTCCTGAGTAGCAAATACAAATGAGTTCTAAGTTAAGAATAAGAATGAATAAAAAATAAACTGTACATTTTCTTTGTATTTATGAACAGCAATAAAAAAAAAACAAATAAGGTAGACAGGTCTGATGAAACTGGGATTAGTGAAAAGAAATGGTGTTTGGCACATAAAAAAAAAAAGCAAATTGAACTGTAAAGCAACTTGGTGGTATTTTAGTGGCAGTATTGTTATTTCTTCTGTGGGTAACGTCTCCCATCACCACTCTCAATATCTGGATCTATGCTACTTGCCGGCCGGCAACGTCGAAACACAAAACTGACTTTCAGTCTGCACAACAACTATCTGCTATAATGGCTTCAATAAATCGTTAGTCTTTGCAACTTTCTTACTGCTTTGAGTTTCAACTCAAAGCAGACCCCTATGAAGGATAGCAATATAGTATATTAGTAGTTTTTTAAGGGTTTCTTTGTTTATATTTGCTCTGTACAATAAACTGCAATCTATATAACTGATACCTTTTTTAATGCACCTTATCCACTATTTAATCCTCCACCAGTTGCCGTAAAATAAAAAAAGAGAGTAAAATAATAAAAAAAACTAAAATCTAATCCACCAGCCACATCTTGTTTACTTCTGTCTTTGAACAAATGTGCTAGATTATTGTGTAAAGGCTCAGAGGCGAGCTGTTACAGATGGCATGGATGATTTTATTGAAATTAAGTTTTCTCTCTAAAAACCACAGAAGATGAAACTATACTGTAAAAGCATTCTCTCTGTTTATTTTGGATTTAAACACAGAGGATCAATATTCTTCAAATCCAGTTTTAAAAGAAAATGACTCTTCCTTGCATCTTATCAGAAGTCAAATTATTTTCAATATTCTGAGTGATTTGCTTTTGTTTAACATCTGCAAAATTAAGCTAGTGAAGTTAAAGAAACAATAATTCTCATTTTCCTTAAGACCATAATAAGGAAAAACAACTTAGAAATGTTATAACATAGTTATTAATTCAATCACAGTTTCCTTTTCTTTATATAGTTTTGATACACAGTTCTGAAGAGTTTTTTTGCACACTGGAGACTAATTCATTCACATCTAGAGAGACATTTTTGTCATTTTCCCCTCTTGATATAATTCACCACTTCAATATAAACTCAATGGTCCCACAAGGCAATGAATTTCGATTAGGATCAAAGAACGGCCATGAAGGTAAGCAGCAACAGCATGACTGGTGCTTTACCTTTGTAGGAACGCGATAAGCTTTGTAGATCATATCAGAGTACAGAGATGTTCTTATAATATGGCTAGAAGGACAAGGCAATACTAAGACAGGAGAATTTCCTTTTACACCTTGCAGTTGTCTTCTTATTGTGGGTCAGACTCATATACGAGATCGATACGTAATGAGATTCAACAAAGAGAGTGATTTGGACAAATGCTGTAATACTCATGAACCCATTAGACAGAGCAACAGCTGGACACCCACAACCATCTGCAGCATGTTTGCTGTCTAAACATAGCTGCTTAACCTGCTCTCTGAAACCTATGTGTCATATGCAAATCTGACTCATTTGCTTTCTTTCTCTCACTCAGCTGGATCTACAAGCACCTCTCTTCCTCTCAAACGCACACACACACAGGCAAACACTGTGAACCCTGTCGCCACCGCAACGTCTTAATTTTCCACCATTGTAGGCAAGTGGCAGTGGGAAGTTTGTCCCCCTGACAAAGGTCACCGACCCACGGGAGAGAGCTCTCTTTCCTTGCACTGACTGCTCAGATGACTCCTGTGCGTTCACTGAGATAAACACTTCAAGAGAGGGAGCAGAGGGAGAAGGGAGAGTGGGAGGGAGGAGGAAATGAAGTGGAGATGGGTGGGATTGAGGGAGGGTAACACAGAGTGTGGAAATGAGACCTAGTGATGAAGAAAGGAAGGGGAATAGCAGAGGGAAAGAGCCAGGTCAGGCTGGCAGCATGAACGGTGTAGGTGAGGATGAGAGCAGGGGATCGAGGTATTGGGGGAGGCTTGTGAACCACAGCATGATGGATCACGATGTTAGCGGATAAGACGGCTGTTGAGAGGGGGCATGCTTGGCTTGTCAAAGGAAGCTTTTGTCAGGAAGCTACAAACAGGCACACACACATCGTCCCACTGGGGAAAAAGCTGTACATGTAGAATAGAGACAACAGAAAAACAGGGAGAGGTAGGACATTACGTATCCCTGCACTTGGCATTTTTAAAGTCTAAAATAACAAAAGGATTCCAAACTTGCAACCTGATTTTCATGCGGTCATTCAACAAAATAATCGGTGTGCTGTTCCACTTATTCTACCATGCTGGTTCTGTTTCTCTCTCTTTCCATCTCCCTGTGTGTACTGTTTATATAAATACACAGATCATTGACCCAAGCAAGGTGGGAGCCATTTTCAATTTAAGTTTTCAATTTGTTTATCCCAGAGAGATGCACTGCAGTCGGTACTCCTTTCAACTATTTCTCTCAACCTTGACTTTGTTACTGCAACAAATTTATGTTATCAAACCTTTTAAAAGGTGAATATACAACCCAGAAAAGCTCATGGATTGTTACCTATTCATCTTATAAATATTTAGAATACATGGACTTTATGGTAGCATGGAAGAAGGTTTTAATATCTAGCTAAATTTGTGTTTTCAAGAAACTGATATATATTGTCTGTTCTATTTATATATATTAGAACTGTATATTTATTTTGAACGGATTAGGACCCTAATCCCCACAAGAATTCAGGTTCTCTTGACTAGAGTTCCAGTTGTTCCAGTCAAGTAGAATTTTATACATTTTATAAAATAAGATCTTTTTATAGACTCCAATTTCACCCCATAGTCTGTCTGTTTACTTTAAGTTGTCCTTTGGGGTGAGTGAGTATGTGCATGTTTATTCCTTGCTCTGCTGGACCAGCAGTAGACTGCTCCTCTATGTCCTATACCTTATGCCCTTTGTCTGCTGGAAGAGGCTTCAAATCCTCTTCCCCAGACCTTTGGCCCTGAACAGGATTAAGTGGTAAGATTCACTGAGCAGCTTTTGGTAAAATAAATATATATTGAGTCTCCAAAGCATATAGTACAGAAAAAAATACACTTCTGGTAAGTTTCTAAGGTGGAAGAAAAGGCCAAGATAAATATATTTTTAATGCTTTCCAAGACTTAACTTGAAATTGATCAGTTTTTTAATTTATGGAAAAACAAGCAAATTTAATGTGTTATGAGCATGATACAATTGAACAGCGTTACTGTATACATTGTCATATATTCATGGCTCAGCGAAGGAAAACCAATATTTGGGAAATGGATAAAACATAAACCACAAATAATCCTTAAAAAAAGCAGGATGCAGTGGGATAATACTGTGAAGTCCAGATCAATCATGATACATTTCTCCCTACACTAAATGCTGAAATAAATGTATAAGAAAATTTAAACAACTGCATCTTTAACCCATATTAAGTTAATATCCACAATATCAAAGGTAAAATTTGGACAGGTTTGGTCTATTACAGCAGTTATTTTGGATTTGTTAATGAAGTTTCTATGTTCAATAAAAATCCAAGTGTAGAAATGTTACAGTTGTGATTTGCATTTCAACTTCATCAGGCAGGTGTAAACTAACAGATGTCAGTTAAAACCACAGTGTCAATGTTAAAGTACAGCACATCTGAGTGTGCAATAGCTGCATAGATCTGGGATTTACTGCATATTTCACTCCCTGTTTCATTTTAATTCTCACTGAAATTATTATTTTTTCTTTTTTCATTCCATCTCCATTCCTCATGGGTCTCAGAGAGATTAGGTTAGTTCCTCATCATCTCTGAGGAAGGTTACAAGTTAACCACAAAGATGCTGTAAATGAATTTGAGTGTAAGTAGTTCTGGTTGTAGAATGTGATTTATTACATAGACGTTATGTTTTTCTTTTCTGGAAACAAACTGAATTTTGTTTCCAGGGCATTTAGAAGGTGTAGTGCTGGCAATGCATGGCTTGTGCAGTTCAAATGTTCACTATTGTTCTATAAATGAATATGTTTGGTCTTTCCATCTGGAAAAAACAACAATGCAACATGTCCTCATAAATAAAACTGTTCCCAAAATCTCAAATAAACACAATTTAATTTTTATCAAAATACAAAATTAGATAAATAAAGTGTATTCTGAATTAAGTAAAGCTGGCTATGATTTGTATGATTTAAGCTTTAAAGCTTGGAAAATGTATCATACATGTTGTACAACCTAATATGGTGCATCCTTTGAAAAATATTTTTTTCTATTTTTTTATTAAATATGTATAAATCGTAGAGCATATTCATAAATTCATAATATCAGTTATTTAGTCTGGGTTATTTCACATATTACGTTGCATTTCAGGCTTTTAAAAAAATCTGATTTTTGAACATATTTAAATTTTTCTGAAATCCCTCAGGATTTAGCAAGCTTTCTTACGGCTCCAATGCACCAAACCAGCGATCACTCATGGATAACGTCTCCTGCGTCCAAAGCATCTGTCTCTTTTTTTCCCTCTTTTCTTGTTTGTGTAATGCAGTAATGCACTAGTAAGCTTGTCACATTTTTTTTCGGCCTAGTTCAACATTTGGAATAGGGAGACAGTCTTTCAGGGGGAGATGAGCAATACAGAGTGTGACAAAGCTCAGAAGATGGATTGTGTTTGAAAGTTCTTGTCATAGGCCTTCATTTCTTCAAAACTTAATGGAAATATTTAAACAAACTGGACATTATGACTCACAAACAGCTTTGTATAAGAGAGGCAGCTCAAAACATAAGAAGGGCCTCTTTTCACCATTAATTCCTAAGGATTGCTTAAAGAATAAATGTTTACCAATTATCATTTTAGACCACAGGATGAGATATCATGTAAAGTAGATCTAAGTTCTACACTATTTCAGCATATAGTGTTTAGCTGTCACTCTCCTCCTTAAGAAGAATTATTTCATATTTATAGGAAAATGTGTGTCATTATTGTTAAGACTAACAGATCCATACATATCCAAAATATGTTACATATTCCCTCATATTAAACAAACTAGAGAATATTGCGTCAGCACACTTGTCGAAAGCAGCTTATGTCTCATATTAGGCTTAACAGACAGAGCTTGTCTGTTGTCTTGTTTTGTGAAGATCTGCTAACCGCCGTCTTGTATCTTAAATTGAAAAATTACTAGTTTAGCATCTTACGTACACTTATATCAGGGACTTTCATTGTTTGATTTTTGTTTGTTTTTTCAGTCTCTTGATGATGATAAAATGTCAACTTAGCTTAATAGGGGTCATTATTTTCCTTCAAGCTTACATCTTGCAAACCCTTAGAGCTTTGAGTTATGCAAATTGTGCCTGTGTCTCGGTCGTGTTCGGGGCTTCTTTCCTCAGCTCAGACTAATCCTATCTAATTACAGACACAAACAGTTTGATATATTTGAAGGCACTTCTTCACTTGTGTAGGTGCAAGTCAACCAAATGCAGCAGTTCAGTTCAAATCAAGTCCAGTTGACTGATTAGTGTATGATGTTCAAATGACTTCCTCAGAAAACCAAAGGCAAACTACAGACATCTAAACTCATGGCAATGAATGTGTTTAACAAGCAGATTCAACAGAAAACAAAATGAATAATTCAAATGTATAATTCAGCCACATTTGTTTAGACTCCCAAATTAAAGGCCCCCTGCAGTGGCCTGAAGTCTTTATGTGAAGCACGTCCAGAGGTTTCACAGCCCCAGAGTTCCCAGACATACTCATCTTAGCACAGCATCTAAAGCTAAGTTAATGCAGACCTTGAATTAAAGGGATGAAAAATCATTAGCCTTTAAACTGCTGCTGAATAACCCTGTCTATCTAAAACATGTTTTTATAACAATGACTGACCTATCAATTGATTTATTTTTGTAGTTATGGAGGAATTTAACAAGTAACATAAAAATATTTAATGTTAGGTCACAGGGTGTGCTTTTAAACATCTCCTTGGTTTGGTTATACATAGATTTACTGATTTTTGATTTTGAATCAATGCATTTAACAACCACCACCTTCAGCAGGGTGCTTCTTGCCTCTGGATATAAGCCATAGATATACATTATTTAGATTTTAGTTATTTCTCAAACCACATATACTCAAAAAAATGTAAAGGAACACATTTAAATTGAAGTTTTAGGCACTTTCTTAACATCAGCTTGTCAAAAAAAAAAATCAGTAATTGAAAAATTTAGAACATGAAAGAAAACCACAATTTTTCCTTAATGAGGTAATTCACTCATCTGCAGTCACTGTATTGCTTATGTTGCCATTTATGGCAATTTATTTCAGAAATGTGTTTTAAATGGGTTTAGACATAAAGAAATACATGCTTTTTTTGAACATTTAGTCTTTTCATGTCTATAAATGTTTTTGTTGCTAATGATGCACCCCTAATTTTTAGTCGGTTATGCTGGGATCTATGGTGTAAACTTTGCTGTCTTCCAATGAACCCTAGACTTAGAATTGGACTTAGACAAACTTTATTGTCATTTTGTATAGACAGAGTGTGTATACAGTGAATAAAAACAAACTAAACAATTTTTTTATTATAATAATTTGCATTTCATTTTTGCTTTGTTTTCCTTTTTACCCATATTTTATAATTAACTGACAGTATTGGAGAATAGGTTAAATGCTCTATAAAAAGTTAATGAGTACCCATCTATGGTGTACATTTTAGGGGTTATTGTGTCTCAGAAAAAAAAGATATCAGGTCTCCCGTTGCGGAAAAAAGGGTGTCAGGTCTTGGGAAACTACGGAGCTGTTTCTTACAATCTGGTGAAGTTTCAACCAACTGAGTGGATATTTAAGTCGAACAAAGCTTCGTCCTAGGCCAAAAAACATATTCAAAGTTTTCCTTGGGTCATAGTGCTTGTAGTAATTCAAACTTTTATCTCAATTTTTGCCACTGTCTTTCCCCATTGCTTTTCAAGCTTTTTTTTTTTTAAAGGCCAATGCTGATTCTGACATCGATATAACCGGTCTCAGATATGTGCTGCCAAACTTGGCAGGAAGATAATGCCTTAGCAGGTAATGCGTTTTCTTCCATTATTTACATGATAGAAAAATATTCACAAGTTTCGATAAAAAAAAAAAAAGGAAACATAAATTACCAAATCACACAAAACTTTAACAATTGATAACAAGAGGGAGCAGCAATGTACGTATGTGCTTCACATGATCTCAAGGCATGGTTGCTGATTCCACAGATGAATCGACTAATGCAAGCACGAGTCAGGCTATTGTGATACAAGAAGAAGATGCTAGTATCCACCAAAAATATTGGTCAACCGATATCGGTTTACCTCTAATAATTATTAGTGGAGTCAGTTGGATAGTCGGTCAGAATGTTGACAGTTGGATAAACTCAAAGCATTTAGCAAGCATTTAGCATACCAAGATGTGAGAGTCTCCATTTCTGTTTCAAATGCTTAAAAATGTAATGCTGGACAATTTACTAAAATCGCCACAGCTGTGGAGGCCATTTAGATTCAAGTGAGATAAATAATCATCTAACAGGGGTTTAAAAAGCTTTCAGCCAGAAATTATCAGACAAATTATCAACTTAAGAATTTGGAGGACTATTGATCTCTCAAGTACTTCTACCTTTTTGATAATGCATTTTTGAAATATTAGTCATCTGCCTTGCTTAAGCATGCTTTACAAATACAAAAGGAGGGATTTTTTTGAGCATTCATTCACCTGGAGTGTCTCTGCCACCTGATCTCTGTGTTCACAGACAGAGGAAGACACCAGTGCACTAGCATTCTTGATTGAATTATTAGTGTAGAAATGTTTTATACATAAAGAATCATAAAACAAATTCCCCTCAAAAAATAATTTAGTTGGAAAAGAGTTATTTGCCAAAATGTATGAAAACATTTCACCTGGAATACCGTCATGTAACCAGCTGCTTCTTGGAAGACATATCAGTTATATTCTAGTTTTAGATGAAAGGCAGGGACACATTAAAATAAGCAAAGGTCACCTGCAGAAAACTCTGGATATGTTTTTAATGCCTGGTTCCTTAAAAAATAATTTTAAAAGAGTTATAATCTTAAAAAAAGCTAAAAACAACTTTTGCACATCATTAAAATATTTTCCTTCCACATAAAACATAAAACATAGGAAAAAATAACTTAGTAGCTGTTTTTAACCTACAACTAAGATTTTTACCTTAGGCTCTGCTAGTGACGGGTACAGAATACGTCCCGCAGTGAAGGATGAGTCATCTATATTTCAATGTGTCATTTTCAAATAATTTCTTACATGAAAATGCTAAGTTAGAGTGATATGTTTTTTTAAATTAATTGTAATATGAATTAAGTGTTTTATCAAAGCTTTCAGCTACTCTTAATCAACACTCTAAAAACTTCACATTACCAGTTCACTCTGATTGAAGATCAGTTATGTGTCTTTGCCAATGCAGCATCCATATATCAAACCCCAACTGTTAGAAACTGGTAGCTTTAAACAATATATAGAGGTTGGTTTGACTGATTTAGCTTTTGAAAAATTAATGAAGTTTAAACCAAAAATCAAATCAGTTTATTTATATAGCAACAAGTCGTGTCAAGGCAGTTCACAGATTTAATTAAATTAAATTACGCAGACAGGCTAGTTTAAAAGTTGATAAATAGTAACTGTGCAGAGTTGCTTGCATTGTTTAATTGGCTTTGCTGCATACCATCACAACAAGCACTAGCAATTGCCCCATTTACACTAACCCTCTGAAACTGATCCGCGCCAACTTTGGACCAAACTCTTATCAGTTGAACATGCTGAGCTTGATTCTGACGGCTATTTACATATTATGCTAGCAGGGTCCTTGCCTCCTATCAGCAGACCAAAATACTACAGCTCTCAAGACGGGAATTACACAAAATAAAAATAGTGGCGCCCATAACATTCAGGAACTTATGTGCCTGGATAGCGTCCTCCGCCCAAATTTCCCTGAAAGCCTCAATCTCGGCATCTTCCCAGGACACACCATACTCTTTTGATGCCATTTATTGTTAATAGGCTGAAAAGAAGTCTGTGTTGTGAATTAGATCTGTGAATTGCAAAGACGGCATGCCAGAAAACTCGCAAACCGAGTCAGCTGACTCGAAATAGGAGATGACGCTTTCTGCTCATGCACTCTTTTTTATCAGAGAACAGAAACCACAGATGAACAGTGCCAGGCCTGTTGAACTGGTAGAAGATTTAGCACGGTTTGGTTATATCTGGCATGGTCCAGTTAGTTCCGTTCCATTTAAAATAATCTCGTTACCGTATTCGGACCGTTCTCAGCACGGTTTCAACAGGATAGTGTAAATGGGGCTATATACAGGCTATTAGGACCAGGCTCAGCGTTAATGCCTGTCTGTTGGAACCATCTGGCAGTTTGATTAGACACACCAAAGTTACTCAAAAGCATTTATCAGAAATACTTGAAAAAAACTTAGTAGGCAGCAATGGTAGCTCCTGCAGTAGCTCAATCTGGCATTGAGATACAATTAGACAGATATCTCAAAGCAATTATTTAATTTGTGAAGATTAAAAAGGGACCCATATTTATAGTTAACTTTGGCTAATATCTATGCTAATGGAGAGACAATGAAATGATGGAAGACAAGAAGTGCATTACCTAAACGATAGCACGAAGGAGGAACAGCAGCCTAGCCAAGACATCACAGCTAAGCAGAATACCAGGCAACATATAGCTAATCTGGATAGAGGATAAAAAGACTAAAAATAACAGAGGTCACCATGTTCAAAGTGACATCATTTCAATCATAAAGAGGTCAAGGGTAGGTGTATTGTAGAAAGATAGAAAGAGCGTGAGAGACGTGTGGAGTGGTTGAACGAGTAATAAGCAATACATTTACAGATGATTATTTTACATATATCAACTTGCCAAGCGTAATCTATTCCTGATTCACAGTAATAGTTGCAAAGCACAAAAAGTGAAATGTTTTTCAATGAAAGCCATTTCCTTTTATGTTTTCCTGTGAAAGCACTAAAACCTTTTGCTCTCCATTTGTGCCTCACAGCTGCAGTGCAAAAATGGAGTCAAGGTTATTTTCTTTAAAACTCTTACATTCAGTTGTTTCAGTCGTATAATGTGTGCAGGGACTTGCAACTCAATGAAAGAATGCATTTGGTATGTGAAGCATTTTGGGACTTGTGGGGTGGAAAATAGCACAACGTTGCAACAATAAGAAATATTACAGCTGAAGGCTCAGGGATGTCACGCCGTTTTCCATCCGTTCTACCTCCCTCTAAAGCTATACGTTTTTATTGTCATTTGTTGTCTGGAACGTATCACACATATAATATGGCATACACAATGCGACTTGATATCGAAACAAGGCTTCCAATGGTTTTAAACTGTGCTGTGGTCGTGGGAGTGTATCTTTTTATAAACAGTCAACCGAGAGCCAAAGCGCTGGGGAAAACCCAAATACCAGAAGAGAGGAATGGATAGATCTGAGAATAAGAATACTTAATGAAGCACAAAACAGAGAAACAAGAGACGAAAAAGCATGAAAGGTAGAAATCTCTAATGATGCTTCCTGCTGTGCTCTACTGCAGGTAACCGGGAGACTGTCGATGTTTCCACACAGCTTCTCCTGGCTCCCTCTTACAAGACAGTTATGAAATTATCATAATCCATTTTCAGGGTGCACTAGAAGAGCCTTTCCACGTGGTGGGCTGTAAACTGAGATTAGATTCACAGCACGATATAAAGGCATCTCTGCACATGCAAATGTAGAGAAGATTTAAGGTCAATTCCTTTTTCTGGACCTTCAAACGACAGGACATTTCTCGGTGTGGCCTTAAGCAGACTTTAGACTGTAGCAGCAATCTTTACCTTGTATCTGCTATGGGACTTGCATTAGATCCATTCAATTCTCCTCCAAAGAATCGGTGTCTGAATTAATCTGAACAGCCTAAATCAGCCTGATATGTCAGAAACCATATAAGAAAGCAAGTCACTAAGAAAGAGTAAACTAGAAGCGCTCTGAATTTAGAAATGTTTGGGTGTATACATAAAGAAACTCCAGCAGTACTGCAGCCTTGTCAGCCAACTGCGATGCATTAATGTTTGAAATGCACATTCCAATGAAAGTCACCCCTGAAATGAGAAACACCAAGTGAGACTAGGTGTGTGGGTGTGTATGTACATCAGCAGAACGTGTGCATATCTGTTTTAAGGGTTGCTCAGTGTTATCTGTTTAAGTATGTACTCAGAGTGTCTATGTTACAGCAAAGGGGTACTTGTCTGTGGTTCCCAGCTTGCCTTGGGCCATCCTGTGGTGTTTAAATCTGTATATCATCTGTCGTTTAGCCTTCTATCCCCGTGGCTGTGAAAGGCCTGCTGCCTCCTCAGTGCTTGGCATGCCGCAATGTTTGCAGTACAATAACCCAGGCAAGCTAACAGGATCACATAACACAGCATGACTACTGCAAGCAAGACTACGGGTGCTGGTATTGTTTGGCCTTCTTTTTATCAAAGCTTATAAACATTGCAAACTTACCACGCTTGTTTCTTTCACTCATTTAGCTGAAAGCTTTCATTCTCGTCCATTCTGTATGTTTGCCTGCTTATAATTGTATATTCTGATTTGATCAAAATAGTATTATTTCAGTGATATCCACTTATTCAACTTTTTTTGTTTATGTGTGTACAGTTCATTCATTTTAAGTCTTATTTGTAGGTCATTCAAGACTTGCATGTTTTTCACCCAATGAAGGCAATTTAGCATCCTCTTTGCTCTGAATGGGTTGCAGGCTGATTGGATTGGGTTGACCTTGAGCTAAATGCGTAGGTTCAAAAGACAATGATCTTCATCAGAAAGAGGCGTAAGCTTTGATGCCTTTAGCAGAAACAGCTGCATTTTCATCACATCAAAATGCAAATCTTTGTCCATGACAATAATAATCAGTTTATAAAATCTCTCAGCTAAAATATCATAAATACACAATTTTCACACAAATCTTACAATTTAACCTTCATATAAGTCAGTTCATTCTGGTCATCTTGCCTTCACAGGTCTCTGTTGATAATGCATAAAAGCCTAAATCACCTAATTAGAAGTCTCAGAACATCTTTCATCTTTAGACCACATAGGAGGCTGCACTCAACCCATGTTTAGATGGAAATGTTTTTCCAACATTTAGACTCAGCTGTTTGCCTTATGTTAATTTTTTATATCCCACAAAAAAGTCTAAAACTATCAAGGATTGCCAGGAAGCAAAAACATGTAAATACTTTAATCTTGTTGGTATTGACTGTTAAAAATGACAAATATAATACATATTTATGATGTACTGCTGGGAAGAAAAAAAGACACAATTTATATAGACTTCTGAAGAACAAGCTTTTCAGGCTGTGCATTGACAGCTTTCATTTTTTTCATTTGAGAGGATGTTGAGGTTGTTTTTTAGAAAAAGAAAACCTGAAGGCAGCAGCTCTGTGCCTTTTACTCATTGAGTTGCCCTCCTTACACAGAGGTGCAGCACTAACTAGAATTTTCAAAGGGATTTGCAATTTGGTTTGTTAAGAAATATGTCAGCCAAGTCTTGAAGGGGGCAGGGTGGGGGGAGTCAAAGCAATGAAAGAAACACAAGAATTACTTTAGATTCATGGGTATCTGAAAAAAAATTGTTGCTGCATTTGACAATGTAACACCAAGGCTAGTGCTGGACTGACTGCTAAATAATTCTGCCACAGAGCAAGAGCTTTGAATAAAGGACAACAAAAGAATTATGATTAATAGTCCTATTTTTAATGTTCTTATAGAAAAATTATTAGTTTCATTTATATATATATATATATATATATATATATATATATATATATATATATATATATATATATATATAT
>NW_015150825.1:88551-99389 GCF_000732505.1 Cyprinodon variegatus
CAATCAGATCTATTCAATTGGTCTTTTTCGTTTATGGCTGGAATATTTGAGCTGATATTTGATTGCATAAATGTTTTTTTCTGGGATCTGTTTACAGCTATTGGAGGTTCTGTTGACTCAGTGGAACACAGACTTCTAGTGGCTGTAAACAGGTATTTCAGTCCAGGATGGTTGGCTAGACTTCCAAATTCCTTTGCGTTTTCACACCACATGTTTTATGCTGGATTAAGGTGCATATATCAGGGTGACCACTTTATAAAATTAATGTGGTTTGTGGGAAAACAAATCACTGGTCACTGATGTTCTTGTGTTGTTTAAATTCCTATTCCAAGGCAACATGACCTGTTGAAGTAATAGGATGTATATAAACGATGCAGGCCCCCTGGTATGTTACAAATAATCCTGACACCTTAGTATGAGAAACAACCCCTTAACCTAAAGCACCACTTTGAATGTTTTCATGTAGTACTAATTTAGTGCTTGGAGTGGGACATCTATTAAATTGTTTTTGTCCCCTAGACTTAACAAATCAATTCAGTTCAAATCAGTTTATTTAAATAGCACCAATTCATAACATGTGTCATCTGAAGGTACTTTATAGAGACAAATCAACCAGATAATACATACACATTGGTTCAAAGTTTTCTATCTAAGGACTGAGTCGACTCATTGACTCGAAGCAATCCCTCATACCAAGCGTGATTGAAGCAACAGTGGAGAGGAAAAATCCCTTTTATCAGGAAGAAACCTCCAGCAGAACAAGGCTAAGTGTGAGCGGCCATCTGCCGAGGCCAACTGGGGTTCAAGGAGACAGAAGCAGAGATAGAAAAAGAGGCAGAGTTACAAAAGGTAAGTGTAAACTAGCTCCACAGTTGGCCCCATCCAGGAAAAACACAGCCAGGCAGATGACCTCCCAGCCAGCTCCCTCTTTCTCATGATGAAATAAAGCACAGGACCAGCACCTGTTAAAAGCTATCCACTGTCTTAAGAGTTCTTCTTCCCAGGCTATTATGAGTGTCTACATCAGAATTAGTCAAATCTCTTTCAGAGCTACAGTACCTGTTGGACTGGAAGCCCAAACCGGGGAAGAACAGAACCAAATGAACTGAGTGCCCCTTCCATTCCACTGAGCCAAAAAGTAAACATCTTCTCCCCTTTTTCATCTGATGCTTAATAAATACACTGCTTGGGCAAGAGATAGGTAGATAGGGGAAGCCCCCCCACCTGAACCGGATGTCCTTTGTTAGCTGAATTACCCAATTTATTCAGCATTACTACATGTTAATGCATTCCTGAGTCATTGTTCGCTTGTCGCTGTTTGATTGCATTTAATATCGCTGATCAGGGTTATTCAAATTTAAATGCTGTTATTCTACAGGACACTTTGAATGCTTTAAGTTTTAAACTTGGAAATATCTCAAAGACTCTTGAATGAACTCTTAAAACCCCTTTTCCACTTTTTGTTTGCTGTTATTTGCCAGTGCTTATTTTCAGTAGTGTTTAGGGTGTAGTTATTAGATACAATAATACTTTGATAGTTATTAGCTAATAACGGTTCCATTGTATTTCAACCCATGGTCTTTTGTGGTTATTTTATGCAGTGAATGATTTATTATTCAGGCCAGATCCGCTCTCCTTTGGTTAACATCTAAATGAACAGATATTAACCAAAAAAAAAATAATAATAATAATAAATAAAAAAATAAATGAACAGAGACTATTTATTTGGTTGGTGATTAATAACACTGCTGACAGCCATAATCTAAATTACTAAATTGGTGAAGGCACCTGGATCTTAACAGTCACCCCGGGGTCCAACCCTTCTGTAAAAGACTAATAATAATAATAACCCTGTTAACTAATAATCATTGATTGGTTTTACCCTCGATTTGAATGATCTACGGTATTATGTAGCTGTAACTTCCACTTCTAGTTATTTAATATATTCATAATATTCTGGTAAAATAGCACAACATGCATGTAGTATTGTTTTTAAGCGATGGTTGATGAACTTATGCATGAAAGTAGTTTAATATTTGCAAGTATGTTTATTTTGATGCCAGTGGTTTTGACATAAATGTGACGCGATACCGTTTTGTAGCATTTTCAACTAAAGATCAACTAAAGGCTTTAAACTACAGTTTGTGGACTTCCTGATGATAAATACAATACTCGAGCACTGAAGTAAAGAATGCATGGACTAGTTTTTCAGCATCACCCCTTGACAAGATATTTATAATTTATGCAATGTTGTGGAAAGAAGGAAATTCTAGAAAACTCTTTGATATGGGATTTAAATGACAGGTCCTGATCAAAAATAACAGCAACACCATTTTTTACTTTATTATCTGAGATAAACAGCTTATTTGTCAATTAGATATATTTAATATTTATAATCATGTCTTAAGTCATTAATAATTGAGTATTTAAAGTTTACTTTTCTGTGAATTTGTTAGAACTTAAATGAATTTGTTAGAACTCAAATGAAATTGTTAGAACACAAATGAAAAGTTTACTTTCATGCTATCAGAGTAAAAATAAGTTATTCTTTAGGAATGATGTAAGCTCTGGTTGTGCTGGACAATTTGATTAAAGATCCCTATTTTTCTTCCAAAGAGTGATTGCTTAACTGCATAGTCTGCTGTTAGATGGCTGTGATAAACAGCGAAATCCAGCAAGTTGAGCTACGGCTCCCTCTTTCTGTCTCCCTTGGTGGTTAGCTGCTGTGACTTGTGGGCTTTGGTCTCTGTGAAGTTTGGAAAAAGAAAGGATCCTAGCAGAGCAGACACTCATGCCCTCTTTGCTATCCCCAAGGCCCCATGCTTCATCTCAAAAAGTCTGCATTACTCGCACCGTAGAACGGAATAGTATTCAAAAGTAGGGTGACAATGTGCGGGTGTGTGTATGTATTTGTTCAGGAGGCCATTGCCTGTTGCAGAATTTTAATGTGTGTTCTTTTTCACAAAAACCCAAAACTTCTGGCAAAGAGAGAGGTTATTTTTCATGCTGCCAAATGGGTTGCAGAGGAAGAAAGAACAGCGGTATGAATAAGGTTCAAAAGATGAATGGAGTCTTGGAAAAAAAGTTTGACAAGTAAAGAGTAGGACAAAACAACAGATAAGGAAGATAAAAGAGAACAAAGAAAATCTGAGATTGAGGAAATTTAAAGTGAAGCAGTTTGGTTGGTGATTCCCATTATGCTGCATTAGTGCGTCTCTTCACTACTGTCCATCTGTCATGTACTGAAACAACACAGCAGAGAAGCAGGACGTAGAGAAAGATGCAATGAAGGAACAATGGCAACAAATACACAGATACAGTCTTTGAAGTTTATTCAGTTTTCCTCTCCTGTTTCTCCTTGTCTTAAATTTCAGCTCTGCTCTCAACTAGAATCCCAGCACCTCATTGGCCTGGGGTCATCTAAAAATTGGTAGAGAGCTTCAAGTGTTTTTTTGCTGTGCCTCGTTAGTAACAAATCTGCTGTATTCAGCTCCCTGACCCCTCAACCGTGATTTAATGTCAGTGTTTTCTTACAGCCCTCAGTCCAATTACTGCAGCTTTTTCTGTCACTATTTCCCTGTCGTCTCATTCCTGTTCACTGTTTACTGCCAACCACCCCGAAGGTCGTGACAGTCCATCACCTTTGTATGCCAACGTTCAGTATCTTGCAAAGCATGCTGGTAAATGTGAGTGGATATCACTTGTTCTTCTGCTTACTTTAGTGTCTTGTTTGTTTTCTTGTGTGTTAAGGCACAAATCTGAATTATATTACCTTGCAAAATGAGAAATTAGGTTATTTAGGCATGCAAATTAGCCTGATCACCAATATCAGCAGGTTTAACACTAAAAAAACATGGTATTAAAAATGTAGAATAATGCAATATTTAAGAAAAATCTATAGTCAGAGGAAGTGGTTCTAAGAGCAGTGGCATGAAGCATGGAAAGAAAATTTGTAACTAAGTAGTGGATCTTGTGAGAGTATACATGTATACACTGAGGAAACTGCAGCACAGTGGAATCAAGGACATGTTCAGGCGCCTGTAAAATAAAAATATTAGTCTGTTGAAAACTTGTAAGAGTTCAGGCAGCGCTATATCAATTTGGCAGAGTTTACATTTTACACAGACTGTGCAACTTCTCAGACACAGCTGATAAATGAAAAGTAATGCACCTTAATTCCGCCTTTAAAAAAGTATTTGGTGTTTTTACTTTGAACGTGCTCTGACTAAGCAGAAGGGCGACACAGATTAGGTGACGTGGGAAACCCAGATAGCAGGACAAGTAGGAAGCATCTGCAATATGAGTAACTGGAAAAACTGATCAATTAAAGTCTATAAAACTAATCCAAAATGGTGACGATGTGCTTTTTTTGTATTTGGCCAACTCACATCATCCATGTCTTTCTTTGTTAAGATGTAAGTGTAGCCATGAAGGGGTGCAGCCATGAAATTTGAAGGGGACAAACCATCCACAAAATGCTTTTGAACTGAATGCCAAACACCCTGTTTGAAATGATACTATTACTGCACATCACCTAGAAAACACATTCGTCAATGTTGTTAGTATATGGAAGCAACAGTATCATGCTGTGGAAAGTGTTCTCTATGCTATGGAAAGGAAAGTATGCAAGTACAGTTGATATGAAAATAGATGGAACTAAATACAGGACATTCACACACATAAACTGATGTTTTGATATTTCCTCGCTGAACCTGGCTGACCTTGATGTCCATCATAAAGAACTTGAATTTGCAAAAAAATTGACAATCGATTTTGATGTCATGATCTTGCTATCATTATTTTAGCAAAGGGTGACCTTATGCCAGATAAAAGCTCTGCTTGCTTTAAAAAAATGTAAATTTAATAAGTTGTATGTATTTTCCTTCCACTTCTATTCTTTACCTTGAGCTATCACATCAATCTTTATGAAATAAATCCAATTTAGAGGCTGTAAAGCAACAGATATGGCATAGTTTAGGGGGTGTGGATAAAGTACCCAATATTTAGTATGTACTTTTAAAGAAACTATAACTCACTATAAACCACGCCCACTAAGTATTTTGAAAAAACTGGAAACGTACATATATTATTTCTCTGATATCTACTGAGCTTTCTCGCACCAAACCTGTAGGTGGAGCTCTATGGTAGTGACGAAGAAGAATGCAGCTCTGGTTGGCATGTTGCCTCACAACAGTAAGAGCTTCTACTGAAAGATGGGGCTTCGTCGGCTCTTTATTTCAGCTTACAGGAGTTGAGCCCTGTCTCTTCTTTGGTTTGGCAGGTTTAATGCAGTAAATAAATGTCCAAATGCGTGAGTTCGGGTCGTGTATGTTTGTTGTGTATTTGTCAGGCCTGCTGCTTGCATGTTATTGTCCTAAATGAAAATTGGTCCCTTATTCTTTCATTTCCCACTTTGGAAAAATCCAAAGAAAAGCCAGACCTTAAAAGCTGCATGGTTCAAGTCATAGGAAAAAAAAGTAGTGGCTTAAAGTCTGGAAAATACGGTACATCTTTATTAGCTCTTGAAAAAATCTTTTAAACTTTGGGTTTACAAAGCAATTGAGCAATTAAGTGAGAATAGAAATAATCTTGGTCTGTATTCAACTGGATGCATTAACAGAAACAGAGATGGTATTTTGAGATGGTGTGTTTGAAGGAGCTACACACCACCTTTGCTTTAAAACCAAATGAACAAATTTCTTTTAGGCAGTACCACCAACTACCAAGTAGAGCTGCAAAGGCTTATGGGCACAATGGTAAAACAACAGATTTTTTGTTTAAGGAAGTCTAAAATCTGAGTAATTCACTTTTTAATGGGTCTGTCACCAGGTAAACCACATCACAAAACATCACGCTTAAAAAAACTATTTTTTTTTTTTTTTTAGGGGTACTCTTGGGTTCATAAGATTAACCATTCAGTCATATAATCCTTAGTATCATTTCAAAGTCACCCATACCCTAATAAAACATATTTTATCGTTGTCTAATTTATCTCTAAAGAGGATTTGTTCCTTGTTTGTGTGAGATAATTATTTGAGGGAAATCTGTCATCATCTCAACTAAATAATCTCATGTCATTAGCAATTTGCAGTGCCAATAGTGTTTAACTCCATCAATGTTAACATTGTGTGCCCCAATGGCACCCTCATGACTGTATTCATTTTATTGTGCTCACATGCATTCATGCAGTTGATTAAAAGATGTTAAGCAGTGAGGTTTCATTTAGTAACTCTGCATCACAATCCAGAGTTCTGCACACTGAACACGATCCAACACCATAATTTACATTGAAATGATGTCTCAGGAAAGACCTTCGGGAATTACGACAGAAGCTTTGGCATTTGGGAATGTCACAGCTTCAGGACACGACAGAACCTCAGTATAGCGGACCACATCCAAGTGGAGGTCACTCCCAACAGATCATCTTGAATTTCCCTAAAGGCTCTTTGAGAATTACCTTTTCATTTAGTCGTAGGCACCTTGAAACATTGCTGTAATCCACCAAATGGATGGATTATGTGCCATATAAGGGATGAGTTAAGGGTGATTGTATCTAGTTAATATCATAAATCTGTGACTTTAATATATATGGGATCTATTATTATGCTGAGGTTCAGTATAACGTGTCTGATATGGGTCTGTACATCGACAGGGTTGTATTCGTATTTTGAAAGTGTATTAGTTACATAAAGATTATGTTTAGTTATAAAAGAATGGTAAAGCTAGTTTATTTATGCAGCATATTTCAGTGGACATTTTAAAGTTATCTAAATAAGAAGTAGATTGCATAACCAGAGGATTCTATAAAAAGGATTTAATGATTGATTAAAAAAAATAAAGAAAAAATGATTGAAGAAAATTGAACAAAATGTCTAGATAGCACACTCAAAGGTTATTGTAAACTGTCTTTAATCTCGATTCAAAGCAAATGAGTGTTTTGGGGTTTTGGGAGTTGTACTGCAGTGCAGGAATACTATATAAAACCAAATTAAAACGTTTCTTATTTTCAACGTCGTTATGTTACATTGTTTCGCCAAAATTGCATTCATTACTTCATCTCTATTCATTTTTCACACAGCCACTTGAAACAGAAATTTAGTTCAGTCAAACTGCAGGCGAACGGGAGATCAGTGGGAAATGCGGTCTTCCTTTACGCAAAAACAGTACAGCTTTTGGCCACTAGAGGGAACCAAAGGCTACCAAAGCCCGAAGTTCTTTAGAACTGCTTTAATTCACCCTGCATTTAATAAAATACATATAGCTTGTAAAAGGATCCTTTGCGATTAAAAATCATGGTCCAGTTTTTAAAAGCGAGTAATTTAAAATCACACTATGTCTTATCTGTGTCTTTCCATCCGTCCGTCCATCTAGCCGTTTGGAGGATACAGTCATTAGAACACATGAAAATATATCCATGTTTGAACATATTTCCCTCTGAAAGTATTTTGTTCAGTTGTTTCTGTTTCTGTTCTTCTGGTGACCACTTAATAAAAAAACAAGTAATGGTCACAGTTCATGTTGGTAAATGGATTTACATGTCTTTAAAATAAAATCTTTCCAATAGTAGCTCTTAAGCAGGAACTTTCATAAGAGCGTGGAAGCTTTTTATCTGTTTTTAGCCCTTAAAGAGTCAAGGGGGCTTTTTATATTTATTTGCTTACGGTTATTCTTACACATATCTACTTATAGATCTGTGTGCCTGATTCTATTCTTGTAGACATACCGCTATAGTTACTGACATGCCTATTTGCTCTGTCAATCATTGTAGTTTGTTACTGGCAGCTGCTTACGGAGTCGTGATGGAGGTCTATAGAGTTAATATGCGTGACCCCAGGCGGAGACAATCCCCCTCCAGCAGTAAGCAAAGTGCAAACTCACAAAGACAGATATTGCTTTGAAATGCTAAAAGTAAATGTAGTTTAGAGCAAATAGATACTGCCTTTTAAAAGGAATTGATGGGGTTGAATTGTTTGTTATATTCTGTGTCCCTGTTATGTTTGTGTTAACACTTAATGGCTCATTGGTTGTTTGATGCAACTAACTTTCTGTGATGTATGAGTATTTTGAGGGCACATATGTGTGCAAGTGTTGGCTTCCGTGTGTGTAGATGTTGTCCCTTGGGGAAGGTCAGGGACATTAGTAAGATCAGTAAAGCAGACTTGTTCATTTTATTAACTGTCTTCCTGATTACATTTTGCCCTGGGGTATGCTGCCTCCATTAACCAGGTCAAAGCGTGATTATGCCAGAATAGATTAAAGCTCCATTTTCCTCACTTAGAAACTATAGTGAAAGATTTTAGATATACGTGGTTTAAGGTGAAAATGTTACGAGATGGTGAATCCACTGTGGATTCTGAAATAAAAAGGCAAGCATGTGTGACAAAGTTAAAGGATTACCCTTATCTGTTGTTACATTTTGATGTCATTCGTTTTTGATAAGGCTTGGCCGTTCTTTGTGAAATTGCCAGTCTTGTCCTGCGGCAAATATAAAGGTTGCCCAGCTGGCAAACTCAAAGGTTAAAGCCTTTGTTTCTGGATTCAAAAGCAGCTATCAAAGAATGCCAGCAGCGTCTGAGACGTTCTGCAGCAAGTCTAAAGTGGCGTATGATCAGAAGGAGATTTTTAAAAAGATTTTTATTGAAGTTGGTTCCAAATTAGTAAAGCAGAAATACAAAAGGGATACTTTCAAAAGAATGGGGTTTTGTTAGACACCTGCAGCATTCCTTAATAAAGAAGCAGAGCCTTGTTAAAAACTCACAGCTTCCTACCGATGTCTGTGTCTATTGACATAAAAGTTGAACTTTGGATTGATGAGCGCTGTCAGATGCCTCCATGTTGTGTGCCTGTGGGGATATCCCTCTAGAAATTTAGACAGGTGGATTTAGGTGACATTTTTGAACTCAATATTCAATTATAGATGAGGCCCTTCTCTCCAAAATGCCTTCCGTGAGCCCTGATAACTGTTCGACAGCTCCAATAAATGATGAAGGCTTGTCTCAAAATGATTGAAAAGCATTCATCATGTGCTTCACTCTGCTTTGAGACATGATGCTTGAACTACAGCCCATTCATTCTGGCCTTCATTAACCTGCATAGCATCTGTCTCTCACCCAAACACAATCATCTCATGAATCCATTACACACCACATTAAGTAAAATATTAGTCACTCTCAAAGTATTTAAAAAAAAAGTAAACCTTGACTAGAAGCAATCAAAGACTGCAATAATGATTATATTAACAGATTAATTTAAATTCTATTGAGACTAAAACTTCTCACAGTTATGGTTCACAGATAGTGACCATCAACTTAAAAACCAGATTCAAACATTGTAAAAATGTACAATCCTTGGCTGGTGTTAAAACCAGGCAGACTTATCAACTCATACAAAGAAATCTGCTTTCGCCATAAACAGAGCTCCACTATGGATCTAATTAATCAGCTGTTGTGTTTAGATTTTTCACATAAGCCCTAAAAACATGTTATACCACAAATAGTCTTCTGAATAAATGAAGCTGCTCACGTGGGGTTGTAAGGAAGTTGTCTATGTTTTACTCATCTAACCTAAAATAATGTTTGGCATGTAAAGCTGTATTGCAGAGGTAGGTACTTGTAAATCATGCTGTTTAGATCTCCTGATTTTCCAATGGAGCTTGCAGGTTTTCTGCAAGTCTTTTCCCTTGAGTCTGTAAGAATATTGAGTCCTGGCAATGGTTTCAAGGGTAAATGCACTCCTTTTATCATCATGCTCTCTGTCATGCTTGTTTTATGCTTGTTTGTTGTGTCCCTTCACCTGAATTTCATTATTTTTTTGTGTCCTCAACTGGTTTTTTGCACTTTTCTTGACCATGGCCCTTGCTTTGGAAGCCTAGCTCTATGTTTAATATTACTTTAGGGACTTGGCTCATATATCAAATCCTTGTTATCACATGCAGCAGACATGACCATCCTCCTAGCCTCAGACTTCGGACGTAAGTCTGAAATCTTTAAATGACTTTAGTGCTGCTTTCTGGTATTTTTTGTTCTTTATTAATACTTGAGCCTTGAAAATGTAACAGAAAATGTTTATATGTATATGTATGTATGTATATACATATATATATATAATCTTGGAATTAATCTAGATTAAAATGGCTCATTTTAATTTTTTCAAAGGGATTCATGCATCTGAATCAGAATTACTTTAATAATCCCTTGCGGGAACTTTTTTTCTTGCAGTACAACTGTTTACAGAAGAGAGAAAAATAAGATTGTAAGTACAAATAAGATATAAAAAATAAAATAAGAATAGGAATAAATAAGATAAGGGTAAGAATAAAATAAAGATGATATGTGTGTGCTACCGAAATAATAAGTAAAAGAAAGTCTTTGAACAGGCTTCTCAAGCCAGGTAGCGCATTACAGCAGGGGCTCATCTCCTGTTTCCAAAATGCATCACTAAATACCTCTGAACCATTTTCAAAAGGCGTCCGGCTTTACCCACATTCAGCAAAGCAATCATCAAGAAGTTCTTAAAGATATAATTTCCCTTAAGCAAACCTGACGGCTTTATAGCTGCATCAATGTTAGCACTTCACGTTTGATGTGTTAACAGTAGGCCTACACACAAAACTATAATTTTTTTATGGCCCGATAAGAGTCTGGCGTTTACGTGCTGCGTTAATGCCGATAACAGACCATGATCATAATATATATATATATATATTAGGGATGCACAATATAATCGGCCCCCTATCGGTATCGGCCTGTATCGGCCTTAAAACTGAATATCGGACATCAGCCACCCCACCGATATTAACCCGATATTTGATCAGCTTCTGAGTTTCTAAAGTCTAAAAA
>NW_015150825.1:99426-113896 GCF_000732505.1 Cyprinodon variegatus
TATATATATATATATATACATATCAACATGTCATCCAAACAGACTTACAACTTTACACTGGAAAAAATTTAAATCTAGATAAGTAATTGTTTTCTTAAAATAAATTAATTTGTTCTTGAATTGAGGAGGTAAAAGAAACATTTTGCCAATGGAACAAGAAAATTTACATTTAAAATAAGAAAACACAATTCGATTGTCTCATTTCAAGTGCATGTTATCTAATTATTTTATCATAAGAGTAAAAAATACTAATTCAATTGGCAAACTATCTCATTTACCTGCTCAAATTAAGGGTAAATACACTTAATTTAATAAATTTTTACTTATCTCTAGATCGTTTTTTCCAGTGTAGAAACAAATTATTATGGGTTTTTATTTTATTTTATTGTTTGTTTCTGCTTTTAAACTACAAACAATGGCAAATTTTTACATTGATATTAATAAGAATTCCATGAAAAGTATCTATGATATCTTTTAGGTAAAATAACTGGCCTTCAGCCAGATTGATCCATGTAGTTAAATTGGAATCCTGCACAGTATCCATCTGGAACATCTCCTGTTGAAAGTGCTCGTAAAAGGGAGGGACATTCAGTGCAATTCTTGAAGCTGGTTGGGTAAAACCCCCACCTGCCTCACATGTCGAGCTTTTAGCCAATTGCGGGATCAGTAGCAGTTGTGATGTATCATATTTTTATGTTGGTGTTATAACTAACTGATAAATACAATTCTTACTCGTCACATCATGGTTCAAAACACTTATGTGTTGATGCTAATGCATCTATTTGCTTCTGGCAAGATGTATTTTTGGGAGTTTGTGAATTCACAAATCCTGTGACAATTCATCTTGCTCTCAAGGTAACAACTGTCAGGCCAATTAGTCTTTAAACAGGCTCTAGTTATGAAAAGGCTTTACTGAAGATGCATATACTTCCCTATATAAAGCTTAGGTTGGCCAATGAATCATTGACTTTAGACTTTGCTGTAGGTTTTGTTCTTAACACTAAGTGGTAAACTGAGAAAATTAAATGCCCAATTTTTCTAAAGCTCTGTGTGAGACAGGGGGAAGAGAATATGTACCATCTCCTATTGGCTTTTATTACTCAAAGAAAACCTGCCCTCTTTAGAAAAGCTGTTGCCTGGTTCTGTCCCAGATCCTAAGAAATGTTTGACTTTTCTCTATTTATTGCTTAGAAAATATAGCTTATTTAAATTAAAGGGAAAAAGAGGAAAAGAAGGGTCTGAACAGCTTGGAACGAGGTTGCTTGAACTCTTAGATTTATTTATTATGAGGTGCTTTATTTTCCATAGTTTGTATCCATTAAAAACACATTAACCTTTATAGCAGTTAAATGCCCTCTTCAGTCCATTTATGTTGTATTTTCTCAAGTCAGTCTTATTGATTAATAAATACACATTTACGTTTGGACAGTTTTTGAACCGAAAAGTGTAAATTAAGCAGTATTTTTGGCTATATGATGTGTATGGTTCTATTTAGGTTTACAGCTTTTAGAATTGATCAAAATATGACCACACAGATTTAACCATGGACGCAGATTTTCCAAACTGTCCTCTCCTGGCATCTAGGCAACTTATTGTTATCTAGTGAATGCCAACAGCGGGAGGATTTTTTTATTAGTTTTACCCAAAACTTCCAAATACCCTGTGAATTTAACTTGTCAAATCTAACCTAAGCCCACTCACTGCCTCAGCCAGCACAACACATGAGGATATACTGGACATGGGGTTGTAAAGTGTTCTAATTATGGAACATGGCACATCATTAAGAGTCTGTAATGAGCTTCCTGTAGCAGGTGCAGCCTCACCTGTCAGCCATGTCTTCATTACTAAAATGGTCAACATGTTTATCAGCAGGTAATGGACACATTATTAAGGAATGATGGACAGGTGGGCAGTGCTTATTATGTTGCCAAAGTATAGTCCAACAACGCAGAGAAACACAGCGATGCATTTTCAATTTGTTAATAAGATGACTAAAGTTTCAGTTTACTGACCTCAGGTCATTAAGATTTTGGGGTGCAGGGTTATAAAATTTTACTCAAATAGTCCCAAAAGTTTTTTTAGAGATTCAGGTCCAGAAAAAGTGAGGTCAACTAAATCTGAAAAAGTCTCAAGCAACAATTTCTTAATCAGAATACCTTCATAGCCACTGCCATGCATAAAGATAAAGATTAGCCCTTTTTTTCTGCAGTTATAAACAAAATAACTGGATTAATGATGGAATTAAAATGTATTAGTTTGTCAAACTGCAATTCACAAACAGTAGGGCAGGTCTTTATTGACTAGACACACCACTCCAGCCTGTATCCCCACCATCTTCCCTGGTGAGAGTCTGTCAGATTTTTTGCAGCCATTATTTGTTTTAATGTTATCTTCTTTCCACAGAAACTAGATCGGATGCCCACTAGTTCTTTGACCAGCTCAAATACTTCCCTTCTCCTTCAAGATAATTCATTCATTATCTTTCACGTAGAACATACTAATGTTCACAGTTTTAGATGGTTTGACCCGACATCTAGGTACGTCTTGTCTCTCTTAAATTGCTCTGAAGGTGAGTGGGCACAGTTCAAAATAATGCACCATAGGATATGGCCAAAGGACTTCCAATATAGCCCCTTCCTAGGGCTTTTTAAGTCTCCCTGTGTCTGCGAAAATCCTTTTTGAAGCCAACCGATGGCTGGGTATTGTTGATTAATTGCTATGTAAATCTTAATCTCCTAATATCATAATGAAGACAACTGTTTAACTACAAGTTAAGAAACCAAGAAATGTAGGGTTAAAGCAGGCACTTTTTTGTTGTGTTATTGATATACTTTTATAGAACAAAATGTCAAGCAACATATACTGAATAGGTTAGAATGTTATATAAGAATATGAAAATTGCCTAATTACGTTTATTTGTAAAAGGCTATGGTGCATTTTAGTTCCATGATTAATTTTAATAAAAAGGCGTAATGTCTGTGGCTCTTTGTGAGTGTTCTATCTGTAGTATAGAAAAAAATATCAGTTTCACTTTAGGTTGTCAGTGTACACTGTCAGAAAATAAATGTGTCCTGAGAGAGTCTTTAAACCTACGAGCTAAAGGTTTGGATCAGCGCTTGTGAAGATCTTTATTACAAAGGCAGTAACATAAAAAAAATGTCTTGGCATATTCTGAGGGTATGCATTAAACTAAACAAAAAGCCCGTCTCCTTCCAAACTTCAGTGCAAATCACAATCTGTTGAAACTAATCTCTCTCTCTCTCTCTCTCTCTCTCTCTNAGAGAGAGAGAGAGAGAGAGAGAGAGAGATGCTTATCATTGTGCTATTAAATATTTATTTTAAGCTTCAATTTGCACAAAGGTGGCATTATAGCAGTTTCAGCAGTACCTGTCTTCTCTTTATTAATATGCAGATTTATGCAGCAAAGTGATGTGAAATCTATAGGGAAGCATCTTAAGTGATTCTGACTTTGAGTTGCTTTGCTCCTCTGAGCATCTCTTTGCACCAGAAGAAAAGATACAAGTTACCATATCTAAAAGTATTTGTATTTATAAATGTGGCATTTGGCTCACCATCAGTACACTGTCACAATAACTGATGCTGAGTCATTAAGTGGGAATGTTAACTCAGAACATATAAATATATGAGTCATCTTTATAATGCAGTGCATTCTAACATTTAACATTACAATTACAAACATTGTTACCTGCTATGCCTTTTTACCCAGAATTTTATGTTGCTTATAAACCAAATGGAATTTCCATGCATTAAGGAAAATGCCTTGATGATACAAACACAATTTATGCAACGAAATCTTTTAAGAGAATATAGAGGTTTTGATCATTTGCAATTACTCCAATGGAAGTCTCTGTTTTTCCACTCATGCTTTACTTTTATGAAACTAGCAATCAAAAGAAATTCAATATAAAGCATGACAGCCAAAATCTAGATGCACTAAGGTATAGTTTAGAAATGAAAATATTTTCCTCATAATGCAATGAGCGCTTAAATACAGTACATCATTTAGGACCTTATCTTCCCGAGGCTGCTAAGACCACATAAGCCTGCAAAAGAAAAATAAACACAGTTCTCTGCTTCTGAGCGCTTGGAAACACATACAGTCTAAAGATTTTATGATATGGGAAGAATCTGGGTGGTTGTGAAAAAAATCCTTGGTCAAACATTCTGACCTAGTTTGTTGGGTAACACAAAAGAAAAAAGTAACTTTAGCCTTCCCCAGCAACCCTTATTTGAACTGCACATTGACCTCATCAGCTTTCCATGAACTTCTTCAGCAGAATATATTATAATTATAACAGGAGACTTTTCTGAATAACTACTTTGCACCTGAGAAAAATGCAGTTCACATGAGAAAATATTAGCCTTTAAATGCTGCAACTCAGTGGGATAGTTTTAGCATTTTAACTTACTTGCATTTTTATTGTGGTCAAAGGTGTGAACCGTTGCCTGTCCTGTGTTTCCATGTAGTGGACCTACAACTGTTCAGCAGGTTTGTCCAACTAAACAATAGCTAAATAAAAAGCTTTGGTTACTGAACTCCTCTAATGAATGAAAGATCGTATCTATGGGAGCAATATGGTTGCAAAATTATTTGCACATGTGTGGAGAGTTGCGTCTGTATCTCGATTTGTGTGTGTTTGCAGGAGGATTTGAAAATGTGTAAATCTGGAAATGTGTCAGGAGATTTGTGTGCCTGGACAACAATCTGCAAATGTGTAAAACTAATTGTGTGTGTAATTCAGTTTGCAAATGTGTATAAAAAAACACAAATCTATATTCAGATCTACAAAGGCGTACTAAGATTTGCAAATGTGTACCAAGATTTGCAATTGTGCACTAAGATTTGCAAATGTGTAGATCAATCTGTAAGCACACACAGAGACACTTATGTCTGAGCTGTTTTCGCTTCAAGACGCAGAAATACGGATAAATAACTGTTACAAGTCAGGCATTTTCTTGGTTGGCTCTCTTTACATACGTAATTTTTGTTACACTTTTGCCGCATGAGATCTGCAAAAGCACTCGTAGAAAGGATATGTGTAATATCTGGATTTGCTGCCCTGATCGCAGGCTCACTGGCTCATAGGCAGTCTCTTCCTTTTTTTCTTTCTTTTTGTTTTTTTCCGGCTGCGGGAATTGACATTACAAGGAAAGATGGCCGCTAACAGCGAGATGGATTGGACACTTGAGGCTACAAATAATCCACGGTCAAGCGACTTTAGTTTAAGTTAAGAGTTAAGCATTTTTTCCCATAGTAAGAGTTGTAGTATGATCCAGGTGAGGTAATCTTTCTGTGCTACATGTTTGGTGGCACTACAATGTTCTATAGTGTAGTTATTGCCCATTGTACACTTATTCTAATATTACAAAACGTAAAAGTCTTGGTATTACTTATCTAAATGATAAACCTAAATATAATGAACACCTTTTATCCAAATCTATTTGATTTATAGAGCAAACAGTTATTTTAAAGAATTTCCTACACCTAGAAAAAGGGACTTTAAAAATATTTTTCCCAATTAGGCTTTGGGTAATTCCTCAGAATGTAATGCATTATTTTGTAATCCAATACATGTAGTATGAAAGACCTGAGATAAGATATACATGAAATGAATTTAATAATAATACACCTCTCCTTGGTGACGCTGTGAATATTTCTCGATGATTATTTTCCTGGTATTTCAACTTGCAAACGGTACTTAATCATTTACGCACCAGCTAACTGCATTGAGTCCAATGCAATTCTCCCAGCACAGTGGGAGAATTGTTTTGAGGAAACTACGGTTGTAGCTCAATGTGTCTGCCTTGCTGTAGTCGCTGAGAGATGTCGGTTTTGTAGCATAAATTATCCACCAACGCGGTATTGATCCGAAGAAACTCAATCTGTGAATATCTTTCTAACTTTACCGAAGTGGGCAGCTCCTTATCAGCTGTTTTAAAAGTGATGCGCTCTGCTCCTCATCTAAATGTGCTCCCATAAGCAAACAGCTTTGTTTGTGCGCAGCATGCTCATTACATGCTCTTATTACCGTAATAACAGTCTACATGCAACATTCACCCCCCCATTCATTCTTCTACTTCTTTTGTTATCAGATGAAGAGATAAAGTAATAAAAAATTTGCCAAATTGTTATTGAAGGAGTGTTTATGTTTTTAACATAAGTGTATTTTTTTTAAATGTTTAATATGTCATAAAAGTATACATCATTTCGATGATGCTTTAATTCAAGCTTCTTATGGGATCCTGTTATCTTTTTAAAGAGGCATAATTAAGTATTCTAATGATAACACCACCTGTGGCCAAAACACAGAACTACAACCTTCTGCTGCTTATTCTCATAGCTTATGCTTGTAATTGACAGGCTTTTTTCTATTTTTTACACTGAAATTAGAGTTGCCACTAGTGTCTGAGTTGAGCTGGGTCCCGGTTGCTTCTGAATATCAACAAAATCCATCTTGAAAATAAAGCTTTGATTGTTGCTAGGTTAGACTTATTCAACATCAACGCTCTTGACATCACATCCACCAAATGGTGCAGAAACTTCAGACCCCAAGTAAATTCTTGAAAATAGGCTACAGGCTTATAGATGCATTGGCACTGGACAACTGAGGTGTCACTCTGCTCCTCGTGTAAAAAGGGTCAACATAAATACTACTTGCTTACTTACTTATAAAAACAATAATAAAACTTTGGAAATTAGCCATGATTCTCTGATCTGTTGATCTCAAATAATTGATAACAAAAGTAGCTACCTTCACATTTCTGGACTTAGAGATCTAATCCTCCCATGCTTTTAAGACTTGTAAAAAAAAGACTTTGGTATTTACAGGATTTCTTTTGGGGATATTGGCAAACGATAAGTAAGACTTGATTCTGCAAGATATTCCCCTGTCTTCCTGTTTAATAATTAGAGAGAAAATGAATGACGGTGCCTTGGATGCAGACTGACTGAGTTTTAATATTTCTGCTTTCCATTGTATATTCTAGAGTTGGACAATAGGGAGAACAGAGCAGGAAAGATATATCTATGATAGAAAGAGAAAGTCAAATCTAAAAACAAAGTTGTAAACTCAAGGCAGCTGCAGCCAACCTTTAGATAAATCAATAGCTCCAGACAGCAGGACAGAGAGAAGAAGAGCAAATGCAGAGATGGTGAGTGGGGAATACCAAAGGGGAGGAAAGGAAAGGCTGGTGAGAGCAGACAGACTTGAACATAGAGATAGACTGTGTAAGAGAGGTAGAATAAGATAAAGAAGTTTGCCAGGTCTTTGTGCACTTTGTCAAAACCCCAGTGGGTTAGTGGCTGGTGTCCTGAGGTCAACCTCTTCACCTGCAAACCGGCTGCAAACAATGAGAAGGATGAAGAAAAGAAAAAAAAAAAAAACGGGGAAAAATGTTGCAGACACCAACTGAAAGGAGAGTCAAGGGTTATTTTTTTGTTCTCCTTTGAAAGACATCTTTTAGTCCTGTGAAATTTCTTAGCTGTCAAAAACCCTCCCAACCTCCCTCCACAAGTCTTTTGCTTTTAGTGTTGTGGTTCGTAATAAATATCTGGGAGAGTTTACCAATTCTGATGCCTTGATGAAATCTTCAAAGTATAATATGCAACAATCCAACCAGCAGAACAACACATGCTTGTAATTTACAAGGCCAGAGTATTTTGATGTTGTGCTGTCAGTGAGTTCCTGAGAGTGACACCCATGTATCACCAAAGATAAACCACAAGCAAAGCTGGATTTCCATACTCTGCATTCACACAGATGCTCTAAGAGAAAAGACACAAACACTGACAGGTTTCTGTCTTCCTTGATAATCGTTGACATGTTTTTTTTTTCTTTTTTTTTTTTTACTATGTAACTTTCCTTTTTCCTTAAGTAATTTTTACCCTGCATGCGATTTGAAGGGAACAATGTTTGATTATACCACTTGAGACGAGAAAAACATTGGAAATGGAAATGAAGCAGCGGTTGTTTGGGTTGCGGCGCAGCTTGACCATAAAGAAGAAAGGAAAAGGAGTCAAAATTGGAGAAAAAAATATGACTTAAAGGATAAAAGCCTCAAATCCATCATGCTACTGACAATGAAATGTTGCAATGATGAGCACAGCAACCAGTTGTCAGCAGGATTCATGTCCCCTTTATGAGTAACACAAAGACAAATTCCAGAAAGAGCTTTCCAGAAAGAGTTTCCTTGACAATTGATAGACACACAAGAGAATTTCTCTGTTGTCTTGTGTGCCGTAGCAGCATAAAATAAATTTACAACAATACAGGGGGTGTGGGCATGCCAGCTGTTGATGCAAAGATACAAGTGCTGTTTGTGCAGCGTCTTCCCAAGTAGAAGAGTGCATGTGCATTTGTATGCAGCTATTTTGAGATGATACATTGTAGAACCACCTTTTATCTCATCTACTGTATAGCTGCATGTCTTTTTGGGTTTCTAGCTCCAAGATTCGCACATCTACACGCTATGCATCAAGGAACAGCAAATTTTGCCACAGATTCTGCAGTTTTTAAATCATGATTTGATCCAAAAGTGAATAAGGCTATCGTAACCAACCTGCGTGAAAATAATAATCCTCTTGCTATGCTATTAAGTGTGGATTAACAGTGACCACCACATTCTTGGTTACATTTCATAAGCTATCACCTTTAGAGTTAAAGAAATCCTTAAGGGGTGCATGAAGTGACCAAAAATATTGTCCAAAAGAAGCACATTATGCCCAAACCCAAAGGTATTTAAGAACAGGTGAGTAAAAAATTACTGACATCTTAGTATAAAAGTCCCTTTTCTCAGGCTTCTGTGCTTTAGCGAATCAAAGCGAGAACCTTTGTCTATATATGTAGTAAAGGAAGAAGAGTGGTATACCTTCATAGGAGTCTACAGCATAGCTAATTAACTTTGATGGCAGATTTATGAATCATTCAGTTAACCAAAGACTCAAAAAAACAACATTGAAATCACTGCAACTCTAAGGTTGGCCATCCTTTGTATGATTTTTTTTGCCCTTTCTGGGTAAAATTTCCACTCATGAGAATTTTCTCAATCTGTTCTAATGTCAGCCTGTTTTCTGCATCATGCGATATACAGATTAGCCACTCACAACTACCTCCATATCAGGAATGGTCAGATGAAAATCATATATGTTTGAAATTCAGTCGGCCAATGTGAGGTAATCGTGAGCATATCCTGGAGTAAAAGCAGAGTTACTAGCCGATTCACATGTGCAAACAAAGGAATTTTCATACTTCTCTGTCTTTATTTAGGATTGACATGTTGACCAGCTTCATCTCTCTGCAGGGTTCAGCCTATTTTGTAGATTTTGGTCCTAAGGTTTGAGCAGTATTGGGCCATATGGTTTAAGAACATGCATCATGAGCTGTGAAATTTTAAGCTTTGTAGTTTCGTCGTACAGTTGAGCTGTAGCTCAGTACAATGATTAAAATATCAGACAGTGTAAGCGTGCTTTAATATGCCACATTTGAAGTTTACATTAGGTTGCTTCTGAGTATCCACGGTAGGTTAGCATTAGGGAAAAAACTCCTAATGTTAAGACCTATTTTTCTAAGCAATTTATGATCGCAGTTCTAACTGATAATAGTTACATGACCAAATATTAAGCTGGTCTTCATGATGCTGTTTTTTTCTTTTATTTTTTCTAACAAATGGGATGCATGTATTTATACTGATATTAAATTACACATTGGAAGATTATATTTAAAGTTTTGCACAGGATTTTATTTGTGAATATCAAGTTCAAAAGGATTTTAACATAGTCACATTACATTTTCTGTTTTTTTGCATTGGTTTGACTTACTTAGAATTTTGTCTATCTGTCACAGTATATGTCTTGCTTTGCTTTGTTTGTAATACTTCACTAATATACATTAAAATCTTTGGCTGTAGACTAATAAAATGCAGAAAGGTTAATTTGGTATGTAAGCATTTGCACAGCTGTGCAAATCATTACTCACTTGTAATATTTAAGGATTTGTTTAATTGAAACAATATTAATATATTTCTACCTGTGACCTTTGTTGGGATTTATGTAGCTATCTAAAATTAGCAAATCTTGGATTGTTTGAAAATGAAAAGGGGAGCACTTTTAAATTACATGCACTGGTTTATAATGTCCTGTTTTCTTTTGCTGAATCAGAAAAAATTCTGTTTCATTTTTATGCTTTCAAAAATACTAATCCTCTTTAGTGTTTGTTTACAGGGCGAACACATTGACTAAATTATCATATTGTCAGAGGGCTTGAGGGGTATTTTTTAAAATTGTCATTTCCTTTGGCTTTATTACCTCCTCAGTGGAAGCTATTCCTGACTATATCAGCTTTGGCAAACTGTCACAAGCTGTAAAAATCACAGGTGTTTCAGCTTTTTTAAGGTCTTTTATTTCTCCGAATGTTGTCAGATACATGATGTTCTTTGCTTGAAGGAACAAGGATGAAAATGTCACTTGCAGATGAAGTTGAATAATTTTCAGATTCACACTTGATATTTTTCCTAATTAAATTTTGAGTCAGTGAGATTACAGCAGATGCTATCTCTGCCCTGTTTGCTTGCTTTATTAAGCAGTGTCTGTTTAATGAGGTGAAGTTAAGTATCATTGTGACAATATGACTTGAACTTTTGCTTCTATCGAATTTTCACACCTAAGCTGTCAGTTTTCCCACTTCACCCACAGTTTCAAATATAACAATATGTCCCCGAGGGTCTGTGAAGCCTCTGTTGTTTTCCCTCTCTCTCCTCCATAATCCCACAAAACATCTCCGTCACAGCCAATCATTTACTTCTTTGTTCTCATCTGACAAGTTCTCATCTTGAGTATTTTTGTCCTTCTTTCTTTTCGTTTTCTAACCTTTTTTCTTTCTCTCTCACTTCCTTCTATTCTCTAAACTCTCTTCAAACCAGCGTATCACTGATTTACTTTCTCTCTGCCGCTCCCCTTTGCTCTCAGTGCCCTCGCCTCAGTGGAGTTGTTTGTGAGCCGTTCATCCTCCTCTGTAATTATGAGTGTTGTTCGCTGTATCCCCATCTATATGATGAGCTTGACAGATATGCAGGGAGATGGATTGTGTTAGTTATAAAGCAGGAAGAAAGATGAGTGTGTTTTGGCAAAGGCCATTTTCTTTATGGCGCATCTGTCCGTCGGCCTTGACCTGAGGGGATGCAGCAGTAAATGTGACTTATAGTCAGAAATGCATAGATGCACAAATACTGATTGAGATTACCCTTCAGTTACGGTAATTATGGTTGTTGATAGTCGTCAACCTACACTTTTGCAAGCTACAGTGGCTACTATAGTGTGTGGGTTTTTGTGCACGCCATTTCTGTGGTGCAAAGAGAGTTGGGCTGTGCTAGTTACTTTGCCCTTTATCACACAGTCAAGCCAATTAGTTACAACTATTGATATGAACTTAGCCTTCTTCCTTCCCCCTTCTGTTTCCAATGTGTTTTCCATTTAATAGATGATACTACAAGTGATGACCTGTGAAAAGATGTTTATAGGCAGTATGCAGAAACTAGCAAAGGAGCCTTATCCTCTGAACTGTGAGGGAGGTGGACCCTATTAGCTCGACGCTGTTAATATAACTCATTACCCTGCTTCAGTCTGAAGTGTGTTCTCTTGTAGAAATTAAACCATGGCAGGTTCATGCAATTTGAAACTATGTACAGTATGATATTTAGAACAAATGAATTCTGCACCAGAAAGTGAGAGCTTCTTCTTTAAACTCGTTCTTTAACAATTAACATGCTTAATAACCTTTCTTCCTGCTTTATTCCTTCTTCTGTACTGTTAGCGACCATAAACCAACAACCCTTTTAGATTGAAGAGTTAGTTCTCCCAGTTGTTTGATTATTAAAAGCTACATGATATGTTGTAAACAACACATAGGAAAATGTGAAATTACCTTGTTTTTATCTACCTAATTTTAGACAGAAGCAAAAAAAAAAGAAAAAAATCAAGCCTAATCTTTTAATTCAGCACTAAAATTATAAGGTCATTGTCCAGATTCTGTCACTTATTTTTCCCATTATATGAGCTCAGTGCAGCTAATGTAATTGGATATACACCTTCTAGTGATTTAATAAATCAATCAAGTATTTCATATTGTGAAATACTTTTTTTAAAATAATTCTATAATGATTTATCTTGCAGATGCAAAGAAAGTGTTTGATCATCCTTTTGATTACCTGGTCCGGATAAGAGGAGGGATTTTTACTAGTGTACACAAAGAAGCAAGCATGTTTAGCATTAACTAAATATCTTCCAGTCATGGTTAACATTAATATAAGCACAAATTGCAGAGGAAGATCTTTTTACGTCTTGACCATTCAGTTAAGGAACCAGCAAAATGGCAGAGAGCTTATACATGCTTTTCAGTTTATCCTAAAGTCAGCCAGGGGTTGCCTCTCTGAGAATCCTCATATGTTTAAATAAGAATTTCCCTTTGGCTAACTTTACAGAAAGTGAAGAGATGTATAAATGAACAGATATACCGGTAACAGTTATGTAGAACAGAAAATAGAATAAAAAGAAATTCATCTTCAACAACAGAAAGAAAGACAGTAGTGATACACCCATTGAGCAATCAATGGTGGAGAAGTAGGGAGTGGGGAGGGAGCTGGGGGTGAATATGAGTTCAGCAATCTTATGGCGTAGGGGAAGAAGGTATTGCAGAACCTGGCTGTTCTGCTCCACAGGCTCTATAGTCTCTTCCCAGACCCAAGAAGTGAGAACAGTTAATTCTCTTCTTTCCTCACCAATATCTCAAAAACACTTCTGTTAGAGACATGGCAGACTCCCGACCAGACAGAGATGCAGCCTGTCAGGTTACTCTCTGTGGTGCCTGTGTTGAACGCTGTGAGAACATAGGGGGGAGATGCACCTTTCTAGTCCAGTGCAAGAAGTGAATGCACTGCTGAGCTCTCTTTGCCAGAGCTTTGATGTGATGATACCAGGTCAGGATGTTTATTTGCACTCCCAGGAAGTTGATGGTGGTGACCTTCTCTACTGCTGTTCTCGATTATGAAAGGTCTGTGACTGGGCTGTCTAATCTGGGGCCCAATTTTACAGAGCAGGGTTACTGGCAATCTAGAGTATGTTTTTTTTTTTGGTAAATTCCTGCCCAACCTGGCTACTCCATTTCAGAAAACTGAAAGCTGCTATCCTAAGTAAAATTCTGACAAATTAGTCTTCCTAAACACCCTGCTGCTGTTTGTATCTCAATCCAGAGAGAGTGATTAGAGCTCAAATTGATGTTTTATCTCTTCTTAGGGAATATCTCTAATAAAGATTTCAGATTTTAATATTTACATATAAAAACTGTAGGGTGCAGAATCTATCTGGAAAAAATATTCTAATGTCAAATTTTCTGTTATCTACCAAACTTTCTTTAAATTTAGTGCTTTTTTCTCACATGTAGCCACAAGCACTAAATTTAAATGTGAAATTTAAATCTAAATATAATGGCTATAATTGTTGTTTTATCTATTTGTACATCTCATATGTATATATGAATGTTTGTTTATGTCATTGTTTATATTAACAAATGTATTTCTAAGTCTTGCATTTTTATCTAAACCTTACATTGAAATCTTACATCTTAAATCTAAATCTTGAAGGTAAATATTTTATGTGTTAAATGTAAATCTTGAATCCAAATATCTTAGGTGTTAAACCTAAGTCTTGAATATCAGACTTAAATATTTGGAAGATATGCCACTTAACCACCCCCCTCTAACATCTAAATTTGTGGCCACACCCTCAGCGTAAAGGAACACCAATGAAAAAAGGCAACATTCTTTGAAGGATTCATCCCACCTCTCCTTCTTATTCCCTATGCTTTGGGGATGCGGCCAGAAATGGAGCTGGTACATTCTGCTGTCCCGGCCTTGCCGTTGTGAATGGTATTATGGGTGTTCCATTGAGGCATTTTCCCAATTAGATTCCTAGTTTAGTTACATGATTTATGTCACCTCCTCTGAAACTAAAAAGTCTAACTAGAGAGGAGAGGGATAGAACGACTAAAGTAATCACTTTTTAACTTATATCTGTGTATTATATCTACATTTTGAACTGGTGTCCCTCTGAAAACCGTAATTATGATAAGTAACCCAAGTTTGTGTGTTTGGGGGGCTGCCAATGTCAGAAGCCTTTCTTCCGTTTGACCAGGATACACTGCTTGCTTCTGCTCCTTGCGCTCCCTAATGTAGCTAACCCTCACTGAATGAATGTTTACTACATTGCTGACTTCAAATCTTAGCTCTCTAACAGAAATTAATCACATGCCTCTATACCTGTAGTTTGCTTGCAAAGGAAGAAGAGTGGTAAAGCTTCATAGGAGTCTACAGCATAGCTAATTAAAGGCACTCTATGCAACATTTTTCAGTTAATTAATGTGTTCCATAAAGTTTTGGATGATTAGATGAGTCATTTCAG
>NW_015150825.1:114431-191671 GCF_000732505.1 Cyprinodon variegatus
ACTTTTACTTTCGCCCTCTGGGGGGAGCCTCGCTGGAAAATCAACACCGGTTGCATAGTATACCTTTAACTCCGATAGCAGATTTATGAAAAATTCAGGTTACCAAAGACTCAAAAAACAGCATTGAAATCTCTGCAAGTCTAAGGCTGGCCATACATTGTATAATTTTTTTGCCACTTTTGGGTCGAATTTTCAGTCACGAGAATTTTCTCGATCTGGTTGATTTTCAGCTGGTTTTCAGATTTTTTTTTTTATGTTTTAAAATCCGTCATCACCACAAACCATGAGGACTCTAAACCCATCACCAAAATGAGCTCCAAAGTTCTTATGTTTAATATCATTTATAGAGAAAATGATTCTCCATTTTCCCCCTTCATAAATTAATAACAATTTAACCCACAGCTTCTCACTAATTATAAATTACTGTAATAATCTCAGCGATCATAGCCATTTTATGTTTTGGAATGTATACCACCCTCTTAAAGATCCAACCAGAATTGATGGAAACACGGTACAAGTCAAACACATCTTCAGATAGGGATCAGAGGAAGGCAGTTTACATTTAACATACATGAAAGGGCAGATTACAGTGTAAGCTAATAAGAACATAAAGAGATTAGATACCAGGAAAGAGTCATGGAGACATGAGATAGATGATCCGATATAGAGCAAAGGGAGAGAAGGCCACTGAGACCGAGCGATAGAAGGGTGCAGGTAAAATGTGTGCCAGGCAGATATGAGAGAGGGAGGAAAAGAGCAGCCTGCTAAAGCAAAAGACCCAACCATGCAAAGGCAAGGTAGATAGACATATTAGGTAGCTAGATAAAGAGCAGGCCCCTGAGACTGAGAGATATAAGAGAGCAAGGAGAAAGTGGGATGCACAAAATAATGGGACAAAAATATGTTGGAGGCAGAGAGATAGGAAAATACAGCAGGGCCAGGAGTGAGCGGTGGTTCTCAAACTAATTTGATGGATAGGTGGATGGGGAAAGGAGAAGGACTGAGACAAAGGAAAAGTGACAAGGGATCCAGGCAAAGTCACAGAGCTGTTTTTAAAGACGATGAGGGGAGAATAAACAGAGACACATGGAGTTCTCAAGATAAAGGGTTGAAGGGAGAAAGAGGTGTACAAATGCTTCTGTTTCTCACCCAGACAAACACTCACTGCATTATCTGTCGCTCTCGTGAGAGATACTAGGGCATAGCTAATGTGCCTCCCTGCAGTCTCTCCATAAAACCAGAGATATTAAGATGATAGGAGACTAACAGGGACCAGCCTGTGGAGAGCGGATACATAAGGATCTCGTTGCAACAAATAGAAACCCAGACAAAGGAGAGCTACAAAGAACAAAAATATGGCGTCACTTAAACATGGACAAATTGATTTATGGCCTAATGTGAAACCATCCCTCAATTGAGGCAAGTAACCCTTGTGTTGGAAAAAGACCAGCCTTTCTAATACTTATTGATGGTTGTTTTCTATCAAAAAGGCCACTCAATTAGATACACTTTAGTCTTCTTTATGAAACTCTGAAATGTGTTCATTGGGTGGGAGATCACATGAAGTTGTTGATCAATATTCTTTGCTTAAATTAAAATTTCACTTTCAAAACTAGTTTAACACAAAGTCCCTTGCAAAACCATAAGGTATCTTTACTGACTTGTTGATTTGGAGGACTAAAATAAAAGCTGGAGACAAGATATCGATAATAATCAGTAGTATAGAAAACTAAAGTTTAGATGACGATAACTACACTGATGATTTTGTATGCAGATATTATGAGAGATTTTGCACCAACCAACAGATAAGATAATGAAATGCAACTTTGTGTTTGCAACAAACTTTCGTTTGAACTTTTTCTCTAAAGATTAAGACTAAGAGATTTAAAACTTAAAGGTATAGAGGAGGATTTTCGCAAATTTTTGAAAAAAAAAAAACCCACCCTCTCCACTTTAAATGAAAATGCACATGCACAACCCTGTGCCTGCTCCCGACAGGGAACGCCTATTAAACATTTGCGGGAGCATGCACAAGCCTATTTCTCCTCGTTTTACTTGCAGTGGTGTAAAACGGATTTCGTCAAATGGCTTACCAAACTTTACCTATGGAGTAGAAACTTTGCAACCAAGACATCAGTAGGAAGCCCAACCTGTGCTTATAGTGTACAGCATCAAGTATAAGAATCTCTAAAAAATACTGGTCTTGTTTCTCTTCTGAGGCCTTTCTTTTTTTCTCATACACTTCGTAGACACTTTTTCTCTTACAACCCTTGGGCATTTTCAAAGAGAAGGAGAAAGCTTTGAGAAAGCTGAGTTTCAATGACTGGCTGAAACCGTAGCTCACCACATGTGCGCATGCTCAGAAACATCACCGAATGATTGACAATTAGGAGGACCACTTATTTTAAACATCCTCCACTTTACCTTTAATGTACAAAAGTGGGTTTAAAGTCCTAAATTTAGAGAGTTCAAAATTTTTATTTATTTAAAAAAAAACAGTCATTACTGAACATAAATATAGAAAAAGAAATGTCAGCAATAATTAGTTACTTTTATTATTAATGTTGTTTGGATAGTCATTGATATTATTACTAATTATTGATATGATAGCACTGCATATTAAAGGAATTTTAGACACAAGCACTGCATGTGTGTTGCTACACCTATCTGTTATTCAGTGTTTACAGCATTAGCGCCTTAATTTTAGGGCCCCAGATCAGTACAACAGGATTGGAGTGATTATGATTTATTTGGCTGGGTATTTTTTACGTAACGGCTTTTAATACATTTGTTATTATACCATTCAATAAAAATAAATACCACCCTTTGTTTCAGCAGCATATTTTCCAAAGTGAACAGCTGTCCATTTTAATTAAATCTGTGAACTGAATTTCAAAATGCATTTAATTTCTGTGCCTACTGCCACAAAGTGGGATGCCAGGGAAAACATGTACAGGGCAATTATACCAATCCCTGTACATTACTTTCACATGGCCAAAAAATAAACATTACACCCAAAGGGATAAACAGTTACCCACTTAGTAAACTCAAGTTGTTCTCAAAGCTGTGAATGGCTCTTAAATGCTTGATACAGGAAATGTAAATGCCCAAAGTCATCAAAGTAGGATAGTGGATGCAACGTCTGGCAAAAAGATTGAAATTGACTGTGACAAGCTGATGTTTCAGTTTGTTATCAGAGAAAACTCAAATATGAGTTTCCTGCCTACCATTTTGCATCTGATTGCTCACTAACGATGGATGTTTATGACAGAAAGACACTGCAAGGTCCCTCGTCATCGACACAGAAGAATCATTCATTTTCTTGCATTACTGTGTGTGTTTTCCCTTCTGTCGTTATTCCTATCTGGTAACCCCCTATCGCTGTCGTACTGCATCTGTTACCCACTGTGTATTCTCTCTGCGGCTCGATCTGTCTTAAGTTGTGGGAGAAAAAAAAAAACCTGAGCAGACATGATGAAGATGTGGGCATTAACCTTCTGGATAAGAGAGGAGATAAATAGCTTGATGTGTCTGTTGGTGGGAATGTGTGCATGTTTTGTATATTGCTTAAGTAACAAATACATCACAACAAGTGCTGCTGTATGGGTGTCCCCGAGGACAGAGGAGGAACACAACCCCAAGCCTTATCAATCTGTCATGACTGCTTTCTCCTCTCCTATAAACATTATCTATTTGAGAGGGGAGTTGGTGCTGAAGACACAAAAAAAGAGATGAGGATAAATGAAGAGAGTGTAGGCTATAAAGAACAGACAAACACACCAAGCTTTTTTTTTTTTTTTTTATGTTAACCTAATTCACTAGACAGACAGACATATGTTCTACACTGTCGTGTACTAATGATACTCTGGAAAACATGTTTTACTTGTGAATTTTGTACCTTGTGTGTCTCATAGACACAAGAACGCAGCTACACATTGAAACAAGCCACTCAGAGTCATCTTGGCAGCGCCCTCTCTCTGCGAATCCCCATCTGAACTCTGTGCCAGTCTGATTCCATCTCTTCTCCCTCACATCTTTGCCCATCAGTGCTGCTGTGCTCTCATCTCTCCTTCCACTCTTTTCCTCTCTCTTTCTCCACTCATGAGTTGTTTGTGTTGGCAGAAAAAATCCAAACTGCACAGGAGACTTAAACTGGCACAATGTGTGGCGCCCATTCCACCTGAGGCCCCACTGTTCCTCTCCTCCTGTCTCCACTCATCCTCTCTCCTATCACAGTAACCCAAGCTATAAAAATGGTCAAGTGTTTTTTTTTATTTTTATTTTTTTTATTTTGCACTGGAAGGCTTTGTTTTACTGCTTTTGCTACATCTATAGTAAAAGGTTTGGTACGACATGAGAGTAAAAGGCAAAGTATTGAAAGACACACTTTGAGTTTTCTTTGCATTTTTTATCTTAATAATTATTCTTTCTATGAGACATGAAACAAAGCCACTAACCTTGTGAGATGAAATATTTTTTTCAAGAGCTGCAGCCATAAGACTTATTACTTATGCATAGAAGCAATGTCTTAAAAAACGAATGTGGCCTCAATGTTTCCCTTTTATTTTATCACAACGATGTCGGAACTTTATATTATGTCTCACATATGTATTAAACCTGATCCACACTAATATTTTCCAATTAAAACCAGTGCAACAATCTACCTTCAGTGTTCACTACCATATACAGTATGTTTTTTTAATATCGCTTTCAATATAAAAAGAACAAAACAAAAATGCACGCACCCTTTATAAACCCTTAAAAGATTTTTCCTTTACATACAGTTTCATTCACTTCATCAATAATACAAAAAAGAACAAGTGTGTGAATAGTTTTGCTAAACATTCTATTTAAAACAGACTTAAATATCAAAAGTTCTAGCGGAGTATATTTTACCGTTATCCAGGTTTCAGTTTAGTGTCCTGCTCTGGGTTTACAGCCCTGCAGGCAAAAGATACAGCTTGGCATTTTCCTGAATTAATTTGGAAAATGGACGTTAGAACAGCTCCTAGACTGTGGCCACCATATGGTTGCAGCCCTCGTGCAGCTGATGTTTCTTAGTTTTTGGCCTCACCACTACCTATAATGAGAGAGGGAGACTGATTAGTAATGCTCCACAGTTGTGCCAATCAGTCATACCTGGCACTTGTCCCTTAATCACACTAATCAACCTCTTCCTCTGCAGCTGAGAATCATCTACATCCCGCCACCTCGATGTCCAAGCACTCTTCTTTTGGCATGGCTCTGCTTGGACTTGTTTGGACAGTTTTTAGCTGATGTGTGACACAAAGCAGTAGATTACCTTGACCTTCAGGAACAAAACAGCTCTGGCCTTCAATTTTACACATTAGAGGGCCAGAGAGGAGAGAGAGAGAATTTTGGAGTGTGAATCCAAGAGCCCCACAAAGGACTGGCTTAATAAATCTCGTTTTATATTTAGAATGCATTAGAAGCATCTCCGTCAGTATATTTATTTTGGTAGTTAATAATTTTATGGAGATACGTAAACGTCACAGTTCTAAAACCCTTATTTATTTTTCATTTTTTGAAGCCTGCATTTCAATTTATTTGGCTTCAGCCTCCATTAAGGCCATTTGACACCTCAAAAAATAACCATTCCTCATTAAACCAAAATAAGCAGCCTACTGCTGGTAACTCCTTTTTTTTTTCTTTTTTTTTTGTTTAGATGCATAACCAAATGTTTTTGCAGCTGGCTAGATCATAGAAAATTACTCTGAATCATTGGTTGTCAAAGTGGTACAAACCATCTTCCTGGCAAGCAGTACTAACATCCTGTGGCACATCAATCATTTCAGTTTAGCTTGTTTATATGAGAAATGTAATCTCAAGTCAAGCAAATCCAATTTAAGTGCAGAAATATATTGAATTAATCCAATCCTATGGACAGCTTCAAATTAGATGGCGTACATTCCAATTCATTCATAGCTATAATAAGGGGAAGTCAAATTCAGTTCATAATGCCAATCAGAGCCATTTTCAGACACTATAGGGTACCATTGGCGGGTGGGACAACTGATGCCCTAAATGTGCTACTTTCACTTTAAACTAATTACTAAACTAATTACTGTTGTAGAGAAATATGTACAAACAACAGCTATTGATAATTACTATGCCTGTTTGGTGTCATTTACACTTTTTGTAGAAACATGAATATAAGCATGTAGGACTGAAATAATTAATTGGATTAATCGTGATTGATTATCAAAATGATCTGCAAGTCATTTAGTAATTGCTTAATCATTAACTGGAGAATAGCAGCAAAAACATGCCTTTAGCCACTGTTTTAGAGCAGTAATTATAATCATAAAATATATATATATATATATATATATATATATATATATATATATATATATATATCAGAATTTTGCATTTAAGATAAAAAACAAACCTTTTTGTTTGTCATTATGCTCTACCCAGACCTCTTCAAGTAAAAATTTTTTATTTTTCACCTGGTCTAAAGACGTCTTTAAACATCTTCAAGGAACCTTTTTTACTATCTGAATTTTAATTCATTCATAGAAGTGACAATTGAGAGATCAGTTGATAAGTAAAATGAGTTTTAGTTGCAGCCCTGAAAAACATTACATTGTTTTTCTCAGACTTTTTCCTGCATTTACCATCCGGAGATGATATCTGAAATCAATTTAAGGTAAGAAATTTGCATTGATCAGGCCTTTGATACATTTAGGTAAACAACAAAAATAGAGGTCCAACAATAACATACCTGAAATAAACATCAGCAATCTAGATTCCTGTAAAATTTTGAAAATACTGTATTCAATTCAATTTAGTTTATTTCTATAGCGCCAATTTACAACACATGTCAGCTCAAGGCACTTTACAGTTCACCAGATCATACAGTCAAATTGAATCAATGTTTTCTATCTAAGGAAAACCAGTTGATTGCATAGACTCATTGACTAGAATCCCTCACACTAAGCATGCTTGTAGCGACAGAAGAGAGGAAAACCTCCCTTTTAACAGGAAGAAACCTCCAGCAGAACCAGGCTCAGTGTGAGTGGCCATCTGCCGAGGCCGACTGGGGTTCAAGGAGACAGAAGAAGAAATACAAAAAGCACCTGTAAAAGACGGCCCCGTCCAGATCTTATCAGATCATATCTCCAGGTTTTCTGGAAACTTTGACAAACCCATGGCTAAATCACATTACATCTGACTGTCAGAGATTAGCTTCCTGAAACTTACTGCGGGAGTCTATAATATGTACAGTTTTTTTTTTCTCCATCCATTTTTTCCGTAACACTTATCCATACTGGGGTCACGAGGGGTGCTGGTGCCTATCGCCAGCTGTCAATGGGCGAGAGGCGGGGTACACCTCCGACAGGTCGCCAGTCTATCGCAGGGCAACACAGAAACAGACAAACATTCACGCACACACTCACATCTAAGGAGAATTTAGAGAAGCCAATTAGCCCAACAGTCATGTTTTTGGACTGTGGAAGGAGTACCCAGAGAGAACCCTCGCAAGCACAGGGAGAACATACAAACTCCATGCAAAGTCGAGAACCTTCTTGCTGCTACCCACTGCCACACTGTGCAGCCCAGTTTTTTTTTTGTCTGTTCTATTTATTGAATGAAAGTTGTACATTTGAAAGTGGTGATACATAGATCATGTGTTGTATTCTCAAATCATCTTCCAAAGACTACTCAAGCAAGAAGAGCATACTTGTTTTCACTTGTCTTTCACTTTGAACATGTTCAAAGTGGCTACAGATCCCCTTCTGGGTCAATGAGTTAACAAGATGAGTGCTTCTTCCAGGTATTCTGGACTCAGCTAGGATGACTGTGCTGCTGAATTGCAGGTCTAAGTGTGAGGCCAGAACTGTATTGAACATACTCATTTTCACTTGCATGGAAGTACAACAGCAAGAACACAGTAACATTAACACATAAAGTGAGAGCACTGTGAAGTCTCTTGAGGCAGCACTGTTAATCCTACTGATGATGGCTTGTCTGAACACTGGCCTGAAGAGAGATGAAGCTAATTCTCTTCACAAGAGTAATAAAACCGTGGGTCACCGAGGCTGAGCACGCACACACTTATCCACACAGGCTACAGTTAAAAGACACATAGACACGTTTTTCCTTCCTCCTGGAGTTTAGCCCCACACTCTGTGATAATACAATATATCAAGCCTCTCAATGCAATTTTGCTTCATCAACAGTCTGCTTCAATCCCTTTCTATAAAAATAGATTGCTAAAGCAATATCTTCGGCTTTGATGGCATTTTACAAACTGATATCGACTATCCAGTTTATTTTAGAGGAATAAAGTTAGAAACGCAATATTGTTTTAAACCTAATATTGTTTTTTTTATTTTATTTTGTCATGATATATTGCCTGCCACATATATATTTACACTTATCTCTCAGCATAGTTACCGTCACATGTCAGAATATATTATCTAAGCCAGAGAAAACAATATTACATTTCTTATTGAAGGTCAGCAGTTCTTCACCTTTTAGCTAACAATGGAAACATGCACACAAGCACTCGGAAACACACCAACATAAACTGATGTCCTCAAAAGAGCTTATATCAACTCTGACATTTTTATACGCACATGCCTGGTGCAAAAAGAGATGGAAATGCATCACTGAACCATTGTTTGTATTTCAAATTCCCAGGAGAGCATTGTGACTAGGTGTTCCTGTCAATCTCAGAGGCATTTATGTGTCTAAACGTGTTGAGCAAATCAATTACAATCACAGACAGCTATCAGTAGTCAACATATTCATATAAAAGTATGAAGTTTGACTGTTATTTATGTGTCATCAGATTGATTTTGAAGGGATCAACAAACAATTTTATCCTTTCCTTGTCTGCATTTTTGTCTGTCATACAGTAGTTCTCTGTTGTGCAAAATGAGTAATACGGTGGGGACACAGATTATGAAAAGACTGATAGGTTGCCCTTTGCATTTTTTTGTGTTTCATTGACAGACGGGACTCCCTACACATGGTGGGTTGGCAGAGGCAGTGAGAAACATTTTTACTGGGGCGGATCAGGACCTGGTATCCAAAAGTGTGCCTGTGGCATTGACAAAAACTGCACCGACCCCAAATACGACTGCAACTGTGATGCAGACGCCAAGCAGTGGTAAGTGATTATGACTTTATATCCTTGACAGGAATCAAATGGACTTCATTCTGGGTTGTTTTTACTTGCTTCAAGAGTTTTGTGCTTAAAATCTTTTTAGTAGCAAAAATAGATATTTGAATTGGGCAGTATTAAAAACTCAATGTTTTGTGGACATGAACAGGGATACAGGCCTTTAGGAATTTTTACCTGCACCCCTTTCAAAAGGGCGAACTGGGTGTCGCAGTTTCAGATTAAGAGTTAGATTATATACTGGAAGCTTCATATGACCATTCCAAGCCTTATCCTCTGACTGGACATCAACATCTGATAAATTGTTAGACATCAATGAAAGTTTTTTTTTATTTTTTTTTTTTTAAAGCACCCCTTGGGTTTATAAACTTTTATTTATAAAGAAAAATAACAAAAAATAATATCATGAATACCACTTAATTTAACAACATCCAAAACATTGATTACAGATCTTTGAAAACACTCTTTAAGAAACATGTAAATATATATATTGGAAAACCATTGGAAAACCTTTGGTTTTCCAATGTAAGCTTCTCTAGATGTGAACTGATTTTGAATGCTGTGGTAAAACAAAACAAAAGTGAAAACATTTTCAAAAGATACATCCAGAAAAAAAAACATCAAGTTGTATTTGATTTTATATATATATTTTCAATCTTGATTATTAAAATGAACATGTTTGAATTATTTCTCAGAGTATGTACATTGGTCGACGTCATCCTCTTGATGATGTGTCACAGTGAAATTTATTTAGGTGCATGAATCTGGCATGTGAACCACTTCAGTTTGATACTGTAATTTATTTCTATAAATTCAAAAATGTGTAATAGTAATACAGATACTCAGCTAAGATGTCAGGTTAAAATCTATTCATCCGTTTTCTGTACCATCTTTATCAATACAAGTCAGGGTAGTTCCATTTACTATTGGACAAGTTGGTTATATACACGTGTTTTTTTTTTTGTTTTTTTTACTGAAAATCTTGCAACTGTAATGTAAGGACATTTAGGTCATAATACCAATTAGTCAAAGCATGTTCTTTTGCAACACCTGTGTTCCTGTATTTTAACACACTTGTTTCAGTTGCTTTTATCCCTGAATTTTTTAATAATAAAGAAAAAGAATAAAAATAAAATAACTAAGTTAAGACTGTTGAAAGCCATCTCACACTCGGTGGAGGGTTCCCTCAACCCTGAAATAGCTCGAAAAATGTGTAAATATGATGATCCTATCTGTCATATCTGCCTTTCGTTACAGAAGTTGCACATTTACATGAACCAAAATTAATAGATCAACTGTGCAACCAAGAAATCCAAAGAAAGATTTAAGCCGCATAGCTAAAAAAACAGATTAGGTATTAAAAATTAAATGAACACAAAATAATGCATTTTATTCTCAATGCAGGAGCATTTCTAGAAAAATGGTGGCATCAAAAATCTGTTGACAGATCAGAAATCTATGTGACTGTGAAGCAGAACAGACCTCATGCTTTTTATCTTTCTCTTTTTGCCCCTCAGCTCCAGAGTTTGTGCACGTGTCTGTGCAAGCTGTTTATCTAGAACCATTATAAATCTATCGAGCATCCACCTTTTGAACTTTGGTGGGTTTTGGGTTTTCTTTTGGTTTATTTTATCAAGCTGCAATGTTTCTTCTCAAATTATCAGAAATGTGTCAAGCAGAACATACAGCTCAAAGTAGCATAGTTAACACACTAACCACAGCATAAGAAGTGCAAGATACCTAATATAAAAATGAATGCAGATTAAATATATACGGTATGTGCTATAACAGAGGTAGATTGTATTTCATCGTTTAAAGCATCCTGGTTCACTTAACTGTTGCTGTGCTTTACTTAATTTCTATAAGGTTTAAAAGTCCAACATAGAAGATACGCACTGGGAATTGTTGAATCGATGTAGTTTGGAGTTCAGCCTTGTTATGGCCGTAGGAAAAGGATGAATCTTTACTCTTGTGGGTTTTTCATTGTTGTTGCTGTTGTTTAAATGGATCTGATGCACCTACTAGAGGGCAACAGGTCAAATAAGGGAGAACAAGCAAGAGGTGCATAGTGTCCCTTTGGATTTGGTTGCTTCTTATTAAGTTCAATAGAATTTTATAGAAACACAAGGAAAGAATATCTGTTTAGTCTCTTTACAATTAAGATAGAAGTGATCAACTTACTTTTTGTCTCATCTCCAACTGCTAATGGCAATGTCTAAAGGGTTCAGGTAAATTTTATATACTCTAAGGAAGCCCAGGGGGTCAGAGGGTCAGATCTTATTTTGCATTCAGATGTGCCATTCAGAACTTCATTTGGAATCCAAAAAGGCATTTGAGTAGAATGAGCTCATAGCTACAAAAAAACAGTATGTCTCTGAAAGAAGCTCCCAGATGATGGTCAATAGGTTTATAAAAAGATGTACATCGTCATCAACAGCAACACTCAAGTATGTAGCATTCAGATGCTCAGATGGCCCAAATGTACCAGGAAGAATCCCAAAAAGAATTTAACCACAACCATAGCCTTTAAATCTTAAAAGATAAATTAAGACTCATTGGAATGAGCAGCATTTTTTCATCGTTATTTCCAATCTGCTTTCTTTCGATTTCAGTGAAGTTTGTCACTACCTGATCCGGAAACACAAGCCATATCATCAGCTCATTTGTGCATGTGCACGCAGATACTTATCCAGGTCACCATAAATAGTGTAATTATGGTACTAAAAGCACTTATTTCTATCCTTAAATCACTAAAGAATGCTAATACACATCTTTAAAACTTTTTTTTATGACTTTTCTGATATAATTTAATGTTTTTTACATTTTCTCTGTTAAACTACATTATCATCGGCGGTCCGGAAAAATATGATTAAACCATGTTTATCTACATTTTGGTTGTTTCTTTCTTTAGATTACGCACTATATACCATACACTTAAAAATAAAATAAAATATAAAACTCATAAAAACTAGATTTATGTTTAAATCCACAGCTGAAAAGTTTGCTCCTGGAAGTAGTGAAGGATTCCATATCCAGCACAGACAAATGATAAAACAGAAACAATTTTCATGCATTTAAATTTATCCAGAAATACATTATTAACCTTTAACACGTTATAGTTTAGTATTCGTACTATATTTAAGCAGGGGAGAAAATGTAATTTTGGTATTTTTTTACAAAATTAAAGTCGAGGGTGACCCGGATATATATCCGGTTAAGCACGCGCAAATGAGCTGATGGTACCGATTGTGCATCCCGGACGGATCGGGTTGTGACAAAGCTCTTTAATCTATTGTATCAAATTCCTGGCCTTGTATGTTCTTCTGCTGCCATAGCTCATCTGCTACAAAGTTTATTTTATTTCTTTTTTTTTGTCATTTAGAGATGGCTTCTGAATACTTTATTTTCTAACAATGCGGTAATTAAACGACTGTTACCTCTCTATCATCTCAAACCAGCCTAACATTTTCTTTATCCTTAAGTAGATAAATACATCAAGCTGTTGCCATGCAACTGGCTTGTTCACTTTTGTTTCTCCAAGCACTTGAGCAGGTGAGCATGATAAATTAGCTGAGTGTAAATTATTTTCTATATGAAGCCTTAAATCTACGATGACATAATTTATTTTGTTGTTTCTAAGCATAACTGTATGTTAGCTAATACATAAAAAAGAAACAGCGAGAAGGTCCGCACAAAAAAGATGTTTATCACATTGAAAGTTTTCTGCAGGATTTTTAAAATTAAAAAATTGAACAAGTGGGTTTATTGTAAGTAAGATAATTTTTTTTAGCATTAATTTTTTTATGTGTGCACCTTAATTCCTGTAGTCCTACATCTGTAATTGTGAGAGAGAGTACATAATTTAGGTTTGTTATTATTAGAAAATAGCATTTTTGCAAAAGTCTTATCAAAACTCTACAGCAATTATAAAAGGTAACGATTGATCCATGATTCCTCTTTTAAGAGAAATATTTTAAGAAGGTTAGGGAAAGAACACAATCTGTAGCACAAGTCATTAGCCGTAGACATGTTTTCCAATAGAGCCAGACTCTTAAAGCAGGGTTTGTGTTTTTTCTGCTCCCCAATCTAGACACCTGTTCAGAGCACATTACAGTTTATCAGTGAGCTGCACAATGAACAACTATTTCACTTCACTTAAACAATATCAAAAATCATTGTTTTTTAAATGCACTGTTTTGAGAAATCAGACACTTACCTGCCTCTTCTAAGATTATTTAACAAGTAATTAACCTGACTTACTCTGCCTGATAAAAAAAATCATACTTCACATAATAACAAGCCGTCATCCCAGGGACAGTTATGTAACACGTTTAATTGTTCTTCTGGGACAGAAGAGCATTTGTCATCTAGTTGAAACCACCCACAAATTTTCACACTTTTCAGATGAACAGATTGAACTTGTACAGTGTTTTAGTTTCATAATACTGCGTCTTTTTCCGATTGAGCTTCAGGTGTTGCTAAAAAAAAAAATGCTGCTTTGAGATGACAGAGTCTGCCTAGAGCCTGTTGTATTTTATCTGTTTTGTCAAATAGAAAACTCTGAATAATTACACAACTGCTCTTCAAGTGTTTCATGTCTGACTAAAAAAAGGAATTTTAGATTAATTAGAGCGGAGATCTTCAACAGGGGGTCCTTAACCCTAAGGGGGTTCGCGGAGGTACTGAATGGGGGTCACGAAAATTTTGGTTGATTGGACTTTTTTTTTTTATATTCCCTCCTGTAATTTCTTCCACTAATTGAAATGTCTTTAAATACACATTAACATGAATTCAAGACACTGTAGTAAACAGATAAATGGAGGCAGAAGATGCCTTTCAGTCATCAATGCACACATTCAGCGATACACAGGAACTCTTTCAAGCTGGGCACCGTTTCATTCACAACACCTGTCCCATCAACCAGGAATCAGAATCAGAAATAGTTTAATAATCCCAGGGAGAAATTACTTTCATTACATTACTCCACCTGTAATAGAGTGACTATAGGACCTGTTTGATATAACACAATTTCATACAATGTATATAATTAGGGGGTCCCCACTCCATCTCGCCATCAGTTTGGGGGTCCTTGGCCTGGAAAAAATTAAAGACCACTGACTTAGAGGTATGATATCTACAGTCAAATACTGGATAAGATTTTCATATTTTATGGCAATAAACAAAGGTTAGTATTAGCATTAGCAACTGGCTGGCGAACAGTGCAGAACCTGAGTGGGGGTGTGCGCCACTTACTGGCCTGGATGAGTTAAAGAGGCTGAGCTTTTTTGACTTGGATTGATTTCTCTTATTGCATAGAGGAGGCAAATTAGCTGCCTCCTAAAACACTGAAAATAACTCTTTGGCAGAAAATGAAATCCAAAACAAAGGAGTAAAAGGCAAATTTTAACTTCAATTGTAACTGGATACAAATATTCTGATAGGAAACATCACAGGTTGTTACACTGTTCATCCCAAATTATCTATGGTACGAGCAGGCTTATTGCAGCTGGAAAATGTTGATTCAAAACCTTTTCAATTTTCATTTAACCAAGAAGCTTGTTCAAAAGGAAATTAGATAAGTGTTTCCTAAAATATTAAGAAAATTTTGTCAATTTTAAAGAACAAGCTAAATATATCTTTATTTATAATGTAATAAAGTTGGAGTGATGACGTCAGCCTACAGCTTTTTGGTTCAAGTCGAGACTGTCTGGGGTACTCCAAAATATTAGCAGTTCTTTCATTCTGGAAAATAAATAAATGAATTAATATTATTTAAAAACTAAATACAGTAGGCTAGTAGTATTAATAATTTACAGCTTAGCTGTATATATCCACACATATCCAAGTACTGTATGACTCTATATAGATTTATCAGTTTATTTGGTTGTGATTAAGTTGCACACATATTCTGTTTAGCTAAATAGTTCATTATTTTTCATTTACCCAGTAGAAGCAGTGACTTACTTCCTTTTATAACTATTATTGTTGTAATCTGCATCTTACATATTCATCAGAATTAGTAATACCTACACATGAACAGGTTCGCTTACAAATTACAAATTGTTTTAATGACTGCACTGATTAAAACAAATCAATTCAAATTAACAAAATATGACCATGCTTATGTGAATATGTATGTATTAACCTAACTAATAACACCATAGTGATATGCAGATCAGATGGTAATTATTATAGCACATTCAAGTTTAGAAAGAAAAATTGCCACTTAAGTAGGGAAAGAAATGATGATATAACATACATAACTCTAGAAACTATGAAGAGGCAACTCTAAATGATTCACTTTGTTCAGTTGTTTTTAAAACAGCAATCAGGCGTGGGAAATGGAGATGATAGTAAATGGAGAGATTGGGTAAGAAACTATCTCTGCTGCTCACAATAACTGTTTTTTGTTGTCAAGGACAAACGCAAGTCAGACAGGATCAGTAGGCTTGCATGTTTCTTCTACCGTGACTTTGAATCCCAGAGGAATCACTACAAGATGCACACAGCATGAAGCCAGGATTTCATTTTAAAGAAACGTTGAAAGAAGTTTAATTTTCCTTGACTTTTGGTTTACAAATCAACTTTTAAAAGGATGCTAAATGGCATGGGGTAAACACTTCCTAATGACCACCTCATCTGGTCTGGTCACCAGTTTATTAGAAGAGATCTCAATATCTGTGGTGGTAGGAAAAAGGTTTTTCTCTTGGAGTCTTGTCCAAAACAGGGTTTAACCTTCATGAAAACTGTTGTTATTATAAAGACAGTCTGACCCCAAGATGCCAACCTATGATTCAATTTTCCTATATGGAGTTTTAGATGTTTTTTCATTCTTTTCTTTGTGGTAGCAACGTAGTGACTTAAAATATTATCACATCTGTCACAATCATGTATTTGAGAAAAACGAAAAACATTCTCACTTTGATTAAAAAAGAAGATTCAGTTTCACTAACACTAATCTGACACAAAGATTAGCATCTGTCTGAACTTTCTCTAACCTTTTGAATCTCTTTACCTTTTGAAATTGAGTAATTTGTGAAAAATAACTTTTTCAAGATTGATTTCTCCTAGCTTAATAAAAATAAATAACATTAAAAGATAATTTATTTGTTTTATTTTTCTTTAAACTTTTATGGTGCACCAGAGATGATGAACATACTTCCACATGTTTTGCACCTCCTTGTTGCTAGTAAGCCTACACTTGCATTGCAATGACTGCATGCCTGAAATGGTGCCGTGCATTTCTGCAGTATGCCTTAACAGATGCTATGTTTTCTCAAGGACAAATATATATATACGTGCATATATATTTTCTGAGTCACTATTTAATATCACATTTTAAAACCTGATGAGAAAAATTAGAGAAGCAGAAATATGACTTGTAATGAGTAGTGCCGGACAGGAATCATGTGTTATTTTACAATATTTAGTGAGTTTTTTTGGCAACATTTAGCAGAGCTCAACAATAAAGAGTTTTAGAACAGCAAGCAGGAAAGATGTAGATTTAAAAAGAAAGCTAAAAAGACAAATCGTCAGCTTGTAATGTGGGGAATCTTTCTTTTTCTTCTTTTCTTTTTACCAGGAGGAATGATTCTGGTCTCTTGACATATAAAGAGCACCTGCCAGTTAGCCAGGTTGCTGTTGGTGACACAAACAGACCGGGCTCTGAGGCCAAACTCACTGTTGGACCACTCCGCTGCCATGGAGATAGTAAGTATTGTGCCATCTAAACACATGTACTTGGCTGAGGAGGGGTGGGCTGCTATTGGAATAGATAAAAAATTACTTGGATGGCTAACAAAAAAAAAGCTTGTAAAGAATACTGCCATAACAGCAGCTGAGCATGTTTTTATAATTGTTTATGTAATATTTGTAATCTGCAAGTTTGATTTGTTGAGCTATATAGAAGTTGATTGCTTGTGTTTTGTTGTTGTTGTTGTTGTTTTTTTTTTTTTTTTTTTTTTTTTGGGGGGGGGGGGGGGGGGGGGGGTGTAATGCTATTTCTTTTTGTTTTGGTACCAGCGTTTGCAATTATAGTTTTCTCAATGTTGAATATGTACAGAAAATGGTTTGCAAATTGAAGAAATAACTGTGAAATTCCGGAAAGATGAAAGTAAACAAGGTTTTATTTGCAACTGAACTAATCATGACAATAATTGCCTTGCTCAAAAAGGAACATTATAACTTTCACAAGAGAGATTACGACAGACAGACAGACAGACAGACAGACAGACAGAAAGACAGATCACTGTACTCTGACGGAGTGTCCAATTCTCTATTTGCATGTCCACTCAATATTAATGAATTAATCAATAAATTAATTAAATATAAAAAATAATAATAGATAAATCAATTCCAGAGAATATTTGAGCCAAACAACCATGTACCACACAAAAACAGTGATTGATTACAGGTTAAATATAAAAGTAAATTACATTTTTAGTTCCAAATAACTTCAATTCATTTAAACATAGACAGAAGCCAATAAAATAAACACAATGTTCCACTTAACAAATTATCAGTATATGTAGCCTTAGATCTGACATTGATTATTGATTAATTTAATATTATTGATTACTATTATTATAATATGAAGTGTTTTGATTATCGATTATTTTTCCTACTTAAAGCTTTGAGTATTTATAAAAACAAAGCATGCAACACGTTCATTTGTTTTAGTTGTTTAAAACCAAGATGGTGCCTAAAACACGGGGATTGTTCCAAGCCCAATTGATTGAAAAACAGGTACTGTATCTAAATTATAACACTTAGTTGTGATAGATTAGCTCTTTTGTATCTTGTTGTGTAGGTACTGAATCATGGTAATAATAAGTGCCTTAAAAGGAAGGCAAGTAAAATTCATGCAAGGTTAATAAAACATTAAGGATTCTTGAAAGAGATTAACAATCTTCAAGAACCAAGAAAGGCAGCTCATTTACCTTTTATTCTGGAGACACTAAGTTGAAAGTTATGGAAGAGACTAGAGGAGCCTTGTGATCCCTTGTTTCAGAGCACGTAAAAAGTTGTAGAAATGTAACCCAGAGATAAATCACGCTGTGCATATTGAAAACAGTAAGATCTTAGAATGAACTTTAGAAGAACTTTCAAAGCCATTGTGAACACATACAGATTAGCTTCTGGGGTAAAGGCGACCTTTGAACGAGGCTGAAGGACTGCGGTTACAGTGACCTAATTGAGAAGCAGTATGTGTGTTAATGAGTTTCTCCAAGTCTTCTGTGGAGGGAAGTCATTTCATTTTCAAGTCATTTCTCAGCTGGTTGGAGAGACTGCATAACCTTTGTGACGCTCACATCAAAGGTTGAATGAAGAGAGCACCCCCCTGTCACTGTGATATGGGTCTTATTAAAAGTCATCGTTTCATATATTGTGTGCAGCTTTTAAACAGTCGGAGAGAGCAAAGGCCACCTTTGTTATTTGGTGCTATAGGAAACCATTTATGGCACTCCAGCTGGGTTTTTTTAAGAGTGTCTATCACCATAGAGTCAATACATGAATTATTTCACTGAGTAAAAATCACACTGACTTTAGTGATCCATTGTCTTATTGTTCTACATCTGTCTTCACCTTTTTATGTTAAAAATATCTAAAAAAAAAATTATACAGACAAAAGAAAACAGCAGAAAAACATAAATAAAAACAAATTCAAATCACTGGTTACTGAACACATTGCTTAGGTTTTTAGCTGGTAATTTTATAACTACATTACGATTGAAAATCACTCAGTGCTGATCCTGTGAAACATTCAGTACAAATAGACTAGAAAACTTTGTCTTGACAGATTAATACCATGCTATAAAATATTCCTTTTAGGCTTTTTCTGAATTAATGGATTTCAAAGGTCTTCCAAACGTGCAAACAAAGCATCTAAAAAAAAAAAAGAAAGAAAAACGATGTGTAAACAATTTCCAATGAAGGTGTTAACTTTCTCCCTTAAGGGAGATAAATGGTTATGGTGTTTTTTATGTTTCTCAGTCATTACTTGCAAGAACTACTCCTTTAATCCCGTCACAAATAAAGTGTGATTTAACAGCTACCATAGCATTCAAACTTGACCAGCTCCTCTCTGCTTGATGAATCTCACTCAGTTTAGGAAGTTATAGACTAGGGCCATTAGCAGAACAAGGCCATAAATGGGTTAGTAAATAATATATAAATATATTCACTCTCTGCATAACCCTTCTGGAAAATGCTGTGCTTTTGGATTTTACAGCAAAATCTCCTATTGCAGACAGAAAAGGGTAAAATGAGGAGACAGTGATATCCTTTAATTAATAGTAGAGAAAGGTGCACCCACTGCCCTAAATTTACTTCTTTTTCTTATGTTTAAACATAGTATGGCACAGTACAAAACACAAGGTGATACAAGTAAAAATGTTGTCCTGCAAACATATTATCCACTTTACATGTCCATCTAGTTATAGAGATTACATTACCATGGCCAATTTGTGTTATGCAGCCATCTAGCAATTTTTTTTTTTTTTTACCTTATTAGCCTTGATGGTTTGCAGGGGGTCATTATCTCCACCAACCACTGGGCAACAGGCAAGTTGTTACCTGGACAAGTCACCAAACCATTGAAAGCTGCACAATTTAAACAACAAAAAATACGCAAAAACTTATAATTACAGTTTAAAAGGCCAGTTGAGATAACATGCATGTTTTCAGACTTTGATGGAGTTGGAGTACCTGGAGAGAACCCAGGCATGCATAGAGAGAACATGCAAACTCCCTAGGCTTGAAGTCAGGACCTTCTTTCTACAAGGGAAATAGACCTGATTGGATATATGCCATCATTTTTGTTAAGAAATCTGCTCATTCCAGCTTTACAACAGACCAAGTCTCTTGTGTGGTTTCCAGGACCTCTGTGGATGTTTAAATGTTACTGAATTGTATTTACATAGTAAAAAATTAAATGAATCATGTTGGCAAACAGAAAGCTACACAACATAGTACCCATTCTTATTAATCCTACAGCTACAGTATGTACCATGCAGGGATCGGGTGTTTCCTAACATCTGTAAAACTTTTGTCTATATGTAGGAGATTTCTGCCCCTCCCAGTCAGTTTGCCTTTATATGGAGTAAAAAAATTTAATGCAGCTAACCAATGATATAAGAGGAATAGAATCAAATAGAATAGTATAGAATTTAATAGAATGGAATGGAATAGAATAGAATAAATACATACAATGCAATGAAATAGGTAAAATAAAGCATTTGAATAGACTGTGGAAAACAACCAGACACTGAAAGGTCCCCTATCTCAACATCATCCCCCTGATGTTGAGATTGTGGTTGCATCTTATTACAAAATGAGCAGAGAGCATACTGATCTCTATTCAGGAGAATAATAATGACGCTGTATCCATACCTGTATCTCTGACCTAATTCCATTAACCCATGATGTTTTGTATAGGTTTAGTTCATGTCTTCCAGATCAGCATTCTTAATTATAATTAAACATTCTCACAGCAAATACACTTGAGGAAATGGAAGGATTTCATGCTACCTGTGCCTTCCTATTTTAAAGATAGGAAGTATGACCTGAACAAATTGATTTTGATTACATATTCTTACATAGTTAGCTGCTGCTTCTTAAGCACCTTCACTGCTGTAGACAAAGAACTCATATACAATATACAGTAATCCAATTGAATACTGATGCAGCACTTTCTATCCTTTTAAATTACTGGAACCACTTTTCTTGTGCATTTGACTATTAAAAGTTAATTTTCTGTTGTAACTTAAAAAATAAATACTTGGCTGTCCTGCACTGAGAAATTCCTGCCAGCCATAAATTGCTGCATCTATATTACTCATTTTAAATCCTAAATTACACCTAATTTGTTCTCAGAAGCCCTTGAAAGCCTCTTTAAACCCTGATTTTTCTTCTTTGGTAGACAGTCTCACCTCACAAATAACATGAAGCAAGTATTTTTCTCTTCTTGGGCATTACGTTTATTAGGTGGAAGCAGAGGTGCAGGGTTATAAATTGTAGCTTGTAGTTTAGATTTGACGGCCACCTTCATCTTTATTCCTTCCTTTTTGGTAGCCTATGGAAAACTATCCGATTTCACTTTATGAAGCCACACGCTAAGCTTCCGTTGGTTAAAGATGAAAGCCTGAAAAGCTCTGCATCTTTCAATGTGTCTGAGCTTTGCACGTCAAAACAGGTCAGAAAGGATGCATGTATAACTGTGCTCACTGCATATGATTAGGTACAGAATAACTAATCGCTTATATGCAGCTACCACTACCTTTCAAGTTGTTCCTTACACAACAAATCCTGCAATAACAATGCCAGAAAGAAAATTGTAATTTGTTCAAACCAACTGCTTGGTGAGATTGTTTTGGTGTAAGGCCAGAGGAATGGTAAGATTTGATGCAAATTAAAACAAAAGTTACAAGGGAGCAATTATAAGTCAGCTGGAGTTCTGCCAGTGTAATTCAGGTATAATGAGTCTATAGTCTTGGAATGTGACTTGCATAGCATGTTAGGGTTCAAAATCTCTAATGAAAGAGCTATACAGGTTCATCCTAAAAAACCCTGCTGTTAAACTCCACATGGCATCTAGAAATCCCAGAAATGCTGCATTTTAACTGGAAAACACCAAGAGGGATTCTCAGACTACATCATGTCTAAAGGGTAATGTAGCTCCCAGTTAATTCCCACAAATGACACACAGACCCTATTGAGAACAACACTTCTTTGACTTATTATGCTAAGCCACAGCTGTTAATAACTTTAAGGGATCGATCTTAGTTTGCACTAAAGCTTAATTTATTTGTTTTCTGGACTGTAAGAGATATTTAAAATCTCTTGCAAAATAGAGTTTTGCCAGAATCTTTTCTTAAGTTAATTTTTTATTTTTTTTATCTGATGACTTGTTGGCAATTTATTTAATAAATTATAAGCGAGAAAACCAGCAGAGCGCTGTTAATCCTCTGTATGATAATAATGCTGCTCACGCTCACATTGCATGTTGTTTAGACAAATTCTTGCTTATCTGTATTTTCCGTGAAATATTTCCATGTATGTGTGTTAAGATAATGATCCTAAGTAGGTAATTGTACTCTGAATATTTTTCCATTACCTCCTAACTAAGCACTCATCTGCTACATCATTATAATCCGCTCAAGTCCCTGTGGTAGCCCTTTTTTCTCTCGTTCGGATTTTTATACTGCCGAAACCCCGCACTGAGTGAGACATAGATGAAACACCTTTGTTTCTCCTCTCATTGTAATCAGTGTTGGCGCTCTCCCCTCTGTTAGACTCTGCATCAACTGGAAGACACTCACAGTTCCTGCAGAGCTGCGATATTGATCAGTTTCTACACAAAACAGGGGTTGTTTCACTGTATTTTGAAGCCTCTTTGTGTTTTCTTGTGGTGTTGCAGATTACAGAAAGGTTTCTGACGTCTTGAATCAGTGTTTTAACAATGTTAAACATCCCCTGATGCTGTATTAGGATAATTGGAGCAACACCAAAAACCAGTTACTTGAATCTGTTGAAGTTCTATTCTGAAACAATTTGTGTATGTTGAAATTAAACACATTGCTCTGGGTTGTTTAACAGACTAATGTAAATGAAACCAATTTAATAGAATTAGAGCCACAGACGGGCACTAAGGAAGGGGGCATCACTGTGCCAGCTCATCTAGCTTCTCTGCATTTTTTCGAATTTTTCACTGCAGACAACTTTTACTACAAAAGATGAGAAATGTTTTATGCTGGAGGCTCCAGGTCATGAGAGATCTGAAATGCCCAGTAAACTTAGCTATTCACTTTCGCTTCTACATGGTTGCAAATACTAGGAAATGTGTGCTCAGATAGTTACCTCAAGAACATGACTTTTGCTGTTGTCATTTTGATCCCCAGGTTGTTGTCGCTGCTTTTAGGCTGTCTTACTTCTGTACTTTGATTTATACCGGTAAGTCCAATGAATGAGTCTTACCACTGTGATATCATTCATAGATTTATTGAATAAGTGATTCCACAATCTGTGATGTGAGCTTCAATGCGCAAATGAAATCAAGACGGTCTGTCAGCGTGATAAAGTTGCCAACTTTGGTCAGAAATGTCAGAACCAAGATAAAAATAACACTGTTCTATTCAGTAGCAGTTTGTATGATAGTCTTGGATAAAATATCAAGCTACAATAACAAAGGAGATGTTTGTTTGGAGCAAATGTGTTTTTAATGTGAGAAACAACCATTTGTGTCTAGTCAATTGGAGATTAAAGAGACTTATGCTTGTAAGCTTGTAAAAACATCACAACCCTTTAAGATGTCTGCTTCCGTGAGACATCGGCTATCAAATGACACATTTTTGCCTTTTGTGAAGCTACATTGAAGCCAGAAAGAGCTGAAAGAGATGCATTTTTCCTCAGTAGGTAATGCCTGGCTGTAAATATCTTGTATTCTTTCTGGATTGTTAGATCAACCTAAAACTAGCTACAACTACAGTGAAAAAACTTTTTCCTAAATATTTGGTGGACTTCAGGTCTGATTTTATGTATATTTTGAACTATATTGTTCATTCACCTCTCATTTAAAGTGATACAGATGTGGGTCTTTGATTTTTCTCAGACATACAGCAGGAAAAAATAAAGTAAGTAAAGTATTTGTCTAAAGTTTAACATATCGCAAGAAGTAATATCCTTTAAAAAATAAGGACCATGAATTTTTAGTATTAGTCATGTTCAGTGTATTAATGCTTCAAAAGGAAGCCTATTTATTGCTCAATTTTCACTCTGCTAGAGTTAATTGGATAGTGCTAATCCCACAGAGAGAACCTTCTGGGTTTAAAAGAAGGTAATATAGTAGATATGTTTGTTTTTTTTCCCCCTTTTTCACAAATTTTTCAGTCATTTCTGTCTTTATCATTCACTTTTCTCATTCATTCAGTAGACAGGAAGTGGCCTGGTTCTGTCAAGGTTGCTCAACATGACAGACCACCTGCCGTTCCTCCTCCCTGGTGTCACACTGATTACGGTCCCCTCATCAACAACCTGGTGCCACTCTCACTAATGTCCCTTCATCAGAGAGCTGCCAACAATCCAACAAACAATGATTTAATGACCCATGATATCACATCTGTTTGTGTGTGTAGGAGTCTATCGTATAGTAATGTAGCAAACGCAATTACTAAAGATGAATTTTCTGTCCCCTCAGAGGGAGCCCTGTTCTCTTTGTCTTACTTAGTTATCCCTGTATGACTCTTTGTGTATGACAGATGAACATAGTCATTCTCTTTCATATTGAGTGACCAAATTAACAAAGTTTAAAATGAAGATTACTTTTTTTGTCTCTTTTCTTTTGCTGGCAAAAACTCTGGAACATGGAGCATACATTATACGTTGGCCCATTAAGGCGTATTAAATATATATTAAAAATTTCACACGTGAATAGGTACTTGGTTAGTGATTGATGCTTTTCATACTTTGTATGGAGCTCTGTCTCAGTAAGAGGAATGACGATTGGCTGCTCTTATAATGGGTTTTCATATGTAAATGAGTAATGTCTTGAGCAGACAGCTAAAGTTTTAGTAAGGTGGCCTGTGTGGCTGTGCTCTTGTCCATGTTTTGTGTGTTGCAGCCTCAAGAGGAGTGCTATTTTCTGTGCATTGATGTGTGCATCTGTGAGCCTGTACATGCCGCAGCATTAATGAAGCATATTTTCATGGCTAGTTTAATAGCAGTCTATACAGTCACTGGGAGAAATTAGTTCAATTTATTGATGGAAAAATAGTTTTGATATTTTAATAGAGTAAAGCAATTAAAAAAGGCAGCAAATAGAGAAAAGCAGCATTTACATATTCAGCCATTTCGGGTTCTCATAATAAATCAGAAATAATTTGTTGTGTTGATTAATAACAATTTGATATTTTGATCTAAAAACTTTTTTATAAATTGGTATAATAGAGATTCATCATCCTTAATGTGCGATAAAGATAAATTAATAGCTAAACTAATAAATTAAGATGTCATGAAATAATGCTCTTTCATGAGTTTGGATCCCTAGAATTTGGACAAAAGCACAAAAATATAAACAGTAAAATGTAGCCTTATACCTCATAGTAAAAGGGAACCTGTCATAAGGATACAAAACTTCTTATATTTCCTCTTTTAATAGTTGTAAAGGCTGTTATTTTTATCCTCCATTTTAGAAATGCTTATGAACATGAAAAGGATTATAAATGTATATAAACTGATTTCAACCAGAACTGCATTTTTCATGCTGTTTTTAAAGCTTCTGCTTATGATATCTAAGAACAGTATAAAAAAAAAACATTTGACGTGTTTAGAACTGCAAACTTTATCATAAAGTGCTTAAAAATTATTAAATCAAAAATGTTTTACAACGTCTTATTCTTATATGAAAAAAATTAAAAAGCTGAGGACGACATGGCAGAAGATGCTGATGGTGAGAAGTGAAAGAATAACATTTGAAAAGCGGCAGAAACTACCAGAGCATTAAAGGCAAAATAATTCTGGATCTCGAGATAAAAACTGAGGAGCAGCTGAGCTTTCTGGGGAGAAATAGCTTGTGGTAAATAAGAAGCCAAGCTCATGGTAGGTTCCCATTCATTGGTATTTCTTTGTTCTTTGATGAGCATGGAGGCAGTACACCGGGGGCAGCCAAATTAGTCCAGAGTCCAGAGTCGCCTGATGGACTTTTTGGGTGACACATAGCTTTTTTCTTACCCTTGCGTAGCATCCCATATGCTGTACATCTTAACCTGACTAGATACTCAAGAGGTAATCTTTGACTCAGATCAAAACATGTCTATTTTAAGACATTTTAAGACATCTGTAATAAATAAAACAACCCTTTCACTTGGATAAAATATTTGTTTTTCTCTGTGATTCAGGAATCACTGAAATAGATTGTGATACACTTAGAAGAAGCGATCAAGTAGAGACGGTAAAACAGTCACTTTTTGCATGGCACCATAACTTTGACCTTAAACTGTTGGATATTTGATTGGCCTCTGTTGTCAGTCACAATCAAACAATTATTTTGGATTAGTATAATTTTCCGACACTATAATCCAGAGGAAAAACTGAATACTTAAAGCAATGAAAAATATTTTGGTGTCCTTTGCGGTAGTTTTCTCACATTCACTAAGCTGTCATGTACCAAGAGCTTTGTACAGACTAAGTGGAGATGATACATTACTAAGGATCTAAAATAATCGTAGCATTGAGTTATATAAAAAAAAGCAAATTGGTTACTTGGGAAGCCAATTCTGGACATTATAATCTGAGAGGCAAAGCTTTCGTGTTCTTGATTTAGCTTCATAATAAGTTTTAAGGTTTTAAGTCCTCTAGTTGTTCTGAAACAATCCCAGCAGGCTAAAGCCCCTGACACACCTTGACGATTTAGACCAGCATATGCCTGATGTTCAAAAAATCTGGTAAAAACGTCGGCATATGTTGGATAAGTTATGGGTACATTTTGTATAAGTTATGAGCACATTAGTACACGTAGGCATGAGCATGCTCAAAATTTCTTGACGTATGCCAGTGTATGCCATATGTGGGCCATAAGTTACAGGTAAGTTATCTAATGGTAGACATACGTTAAGTGTAAGTTACTCATAATTCGTGGCGTCTAGCTGATACAAAACCTATGAGTAACCTGTATTTAACTTATGTGATTTCAAGAACTTAATTCCAACACAATGTATTTGACGTGTTTATTTACAACTGCTGAATGTGTTCCTAACTTACAGCTACCATATAATGGCTTTTAGTGGAATCTTCTTGTGCGTTTTATGAAGGCCGGACGCATTGCTGCCAACCTCAGGACACTGGCTTGTGACATTTCATGGGCATTACGCTGCCGTGCGTTATGCATAAGTTTGGGCTGTCGTTCGATCTAGGTTCTGGACTTGTTATGAATACGCTATCTATATGGCCAAAATTGAAAAAATACATTGAAAGTTCATCGTATGCTAGCGTTTTAGAAGATTCTGGGACGTCAGGTTTTCGCTGGCTAGATCGTGGAGGTGTGACGGGGCTTCACATTGAAATTGAACAGAAATAAAAATCTTCACTTTTTAATTTATCTTTTAATGGTTAATTTAACTAAACCCCTGCATCTGTCTGACTAACAGTTAACCTTCCATTCTGTAACCAGAAATATTACATCTTTCTTCTACTGGTACAGTAATATAACTATTAGTAAAAAATTAATTCATGAAACACCTCTTAAAAAAATCTAAACCATCCCTTCAGGACTAAAACTAAGGGAAGAATCAAGTATCCTCTCTTTCCACCAAAGGTTTTTCATCCATAAACATGTGGATATTGCTGCTTTTTAGCGTCTTTTTTAAAAGCACCAAAGGCAAACATGGAAATACAACTATGAAATATGCACTAGGTTCTTTTCTACCTCATTTTATTCCACTTTCCTCTCTCAAGTTACCATTTGGGAGTATGCCTTAACAATAGACTGGCATTCATGATTCATGCTCAACTTAGATTATTAACCAGTAAAGACTTATAGGCTATCTGTCTGTCTTTTGCTATAAAAATATTGATTTACAACTTTAATATTACTACCTTATCACAGCTATTCTACTCTGTCATTTATCATTTTACAGCGCTGCTAAACCTTGTTATTTATGTTGCATGACATAATATGGACTTTGAAGCATACTAATCAAATTCACAGTATATGTCAAGAAGAAATAATCAGCCTGTGGTAAAGATCGAAGCTGCTTTACAGTTGAACCTCACATGCAGGTCGATTTGTGTAAATCATGTAACTGTTTTTACCCAGATATTTCCCATATGCATTGTCCAATTTAATCAAAACTTCAAACAGCTTCTGTTTGCTCTCCTAACTTAAAAGAGCAGCTAATTGTCTCCCAAATACCTTTACTTAAATTTCTGACTAAACTTTATAAGTTTGCTTTTTTTTTTAATGAAATATCAATTGTTTCTTGTCTTTTTTTTTTCCTACGGTTTGCAGCTAGATGCTAGAAGGAACTTAGCCCACTCTTACATCGCTTACTAAAAGCTGCACTTAATTTGAACAATCCTACCTGATTAAATGAAAGCGAAATAATGATTGCATATCTATGTCCAACCTACCCCTCCTATATATGTAATTTCATTTAAAGTACAGGCATTATATCTATCTACAAAAATAGAAAATCCTTGACGGGTTCTTATTTCTCTTTCTGTTATGTAATTCCTCCACTTGCGCCGCTCTGAGGGTTTAGGCGCTAAAAATGTATGACAAGCAACTTAATTACAGAGAAAGATTGATAAGGGTCTCAAATGACAAGCACAAACTAATTACCTGAATATTCAAATGCTACATTTACCTGCGTACACCATACCTAGACCATAAAATGACAGGCCACAGATGGCTCAATTATACAAATGAGATGAAAAACAGGTCTCAGTGGAAATTAAAAAAAGATTGAGGAAGAATACTTGACGTGCGAGCTTTTGGCTCTTTGCAGAACTGTACATAAGTTGAGTGTTTTCAACAGCCCTATCTGAGCCATGCCCTAAGGGCCACCTTGTATAGATGAGACTATAGAGTGCTTTGATGAAAACTTTATGAAATAACCTAAAGTGTGTGGTATGGAAGAGCATGAAGTAATTGAAAAAGTTAGATTAGATACCATTGTGTTTTTTTTTTTATTCTACTGAAAACGAAGAAAGATTAAATCAGTTTACAAGAACACTCTAAAGATCTTATGTGAAGCGTCAACTGTAAGAGTTCTTGTTGTTAAATACATCCACACTTAAACACATACTGGCTTCAATTAACCCTTTCACTAGCTGACCTGTTGAGGCATGAACTTTACTAAATAGGACCTATCTGACCACATGAAGTAGGTTAAAATATTTTAAATGTTACATATAATGCCTAACTCTATTAGTATGAAAAGTTATACAGAGCATTTTTAAGACTCTGGGACTCTAGCAAACCTTTATGAAGGCCCATCTCTCGGTCCGTCAGTTCGTCCGTACATCCATCGATTTCAGCCGCTTGTATCCGGGATCTCATTCTTTCTATCATGACCCAAAGTTCATGACAAAGTGGGTAGTTACGTAGTTTGATTGGTAAATCAAGAGCTTTGCTTTTTGGCTCAGCTCTCTTCACCACAGCGAACCGGTACAACACCTGCTTCACAGCAGACGCCGCACCGATTCGCCTGTCGATCTACCGCTCCATCTTCCCCTTATTCAGGAACAAGACCCCAAGATACCTAAACTCCTCCACTAGGGGCCATTATCCACAACTTTAGAAAATATGGAGCAGCAATAAACCTTCCCAGGAGTGATAAACCAAAAAAACGATTCTAAGATTTTCCTGACTTCAAAGGCCAAAATTATATTTAAGGCGAGGGATTTCACGGGCTAAATAATCCTTGTTAGCTCTTTAATGTAACAGGATAAAATCAAAGACTAGTTTGCCACAACTGCTCTATGAATTCCCATTTAAGAGTAAATGGATGTTAGTTTTTTTCTATCTTAGCTTCAGTTAATTTTACCCTTATATTATGATCTCAGTACTGCTTTTTTGTATTTACTCAGGCTATATATTGTTTCCACACTCCAAAAAAGTTTGGTGTGACTGAAAATCAAAACCTCTGAGGGTTTTATTTTTTTTCTCACATCAGCATATCTATAGTCTCTTATAACCTCTAGCCAAATTTGTATTTCTAATGCACTGTACTTCATTTTACCTGACGTAGTTTGTCTGCTTTAAAGCGTTGGTGTTAATGACCTGTGGCAGTGCAGTCAGTCATCCTTACCATCTGTTGGCACTGGCATGTGACCCATCTGGTCAAGCACAAACAGATGAATCATCCACTTGCCTTGCAGACCCTGACTTCACCTCGGACTGTATTTCACATCGTGTCATTCTCCACAGTTCACTGGGTTGGGTTTTTTGTCTTTTGAAGCATATCCCTATTTACTGGAGGTCAGCAGCTGTTTCCAGTGTTTCAAGTAACACAGTGCTTCACTTAAACACTCCAGAGATCAAAGAAAACAACACGGAAATAATGAATGGTGCTGTAAATTAGATGGTAAACTGTGCAGGATGTTACCGACTTACCCTTGGGTACAATTAAACTTGTGTGTCGGTGTATGGTTCACGCATAATGATATGTCATTTCCCAGTACTCTAATATCCAAATTCCAGTGGTGGTACATGTTTCTTATCATCTTTTCCCATAAATAATTGCTTACATGCACACTTTTTTTTTCATTTTGTGTATTTGCATAGTGAATATTAAAGTATTCAGGCCCATGTTGATTATTGATCTCTGGTTACACTCTGCCTCAGGTGATGGAGTTAAATGACCTCTTTGTTTTGTTTATTGGTGATTGTAAAATCAAAAGATAAACAGATAAATGAGGATTTTGTCTACTTTATTCATGGCACTGCTCTAGTTTGTATTGGTTGGGGGGGAAACAGTCTACATTTCAAAACCTCATCAAAAGAAACATATCCCCCAATTCAGGCGGCTAACATGATCAAAGTTTGTAAACACAGCTTAATAAGTTTGCTGAGCAACATGGTTCTTTACCAGCAGTTTATTTCTTCGCTAATTTCCTTACTGGCCCATCTCTGTGTTTCCAATTATTGGATAACGCTTCATAAAGTTCAGTGTTAGACAACTGAGATTTAAAGTGCATTAGAATCCACACTTTCAGCAGAGAAGATTGGATCCTCTAAGTATCCACAGAAATCCTTGTACAACAACATCAAATCTATTTGCCAGTAATGGGTGTATAATTCAATTCAGTTTCAATTCAGTTTATTTATATAGCAACAATTCACAATACATCATCTCAAGGCACTTTACAGTTCCCCAGATCATACAGTCAAATTGATTCCAAGTTTTTTATCTAAGGAAAACCAGTTGATTGCATTAACTCAAAGGCAATCCCTCACACTAAGCATGCTTGTAGCGACAGTGGAGAGGAAAAACTTCCTTTTAACAGGAATAAACCTCCAGCAGAACCAGACTCAGTGTTAACTGCCATCTGCCACCGCAGACTGGGGTTCAAGGAGACAGAAGCAGAGATTCAAAAGGCAGCTGTAAAAGGTGACCCCGTCCAGGAAACACACAGCCAGGCAGACGAGCTCCGAGTTAGCTCCCATGTCAGAGGAGGAAGAGAGCACATCCAGCCAGTCACAGTCAGAGAACTCCAACAGGGATCTCCAACATCTATAAACAAGGGTGTTAAAGACAGCACCACAGCTGATACTGCATTTCTCTCCAGGATGGTGTCACACCCAGAAAAGAAACAGACGAGGCTAAGCTACTATGAGAAAAGGCAGAGAGAGAGTAAGGTTAGATATTGAACTAACAGATTCTGCAGAGTGGGAGAATAGAGATAGAATGAAGCAGGATGATGAAAAAGGGGTTCCTATGTCCTCCAGAAGTCTATCCCTATAGCAGCCTAACCTGAGCCACTCTAACTGTAATCTTTATCAAAAAGGAAAGTTTTAAGCCTACCCTTAAAAGTAGACAGGGTGTCTGCCTCACAGACTAAAACTGGTAGTTGGTTAATCTAAGATAGAGCTTAGCCATTTAAGGCTTTATATGTGAGAAGGAGGATTTTAAATTCTATTCTGCATTTAACAGGAATCCAATGAAGAGAAGCCAGGATAAGAGAGGTATGATCTCTCTTATAAACTTTCGTCAGAACTCTGCCTGCAGCATTTTGGATCAGCAAACTACAGTTTGTGGACTTTCTGATAGTAAAGAATTTTAATAGTCCAGCCTTGAAGTAACAAATGCATGGACTGGTTTGTCAGCATCACCCCTGGACAGATTTCTCATTTTTGCAATATTCCGCAGATGAAAGGACATTCTTTAAAAATGTTTTACTTTATTATCTGAGCTCAGTTTAATCCCATCCAAATGAAGTGACTGACTAATCAGCTTATTTTTCAAAGACTCTGGTCAAAAGACTATAACTTCTGTTTTGCATTCAGGAGCAGAAAGTATATAATGAACAATGCATTTAACAATTGATCAGTGCAGTTAGAAAGAATACAGATGAACCGAAGGTAAAATTTAGACTGTATTGAACACAATAAATGGCTGAAGGGCATACAGGCCAAGCTTTAGAAACTTAAATGTCATGCTCTGCATTTCAGTGGAAAGCAATTACATACAGATTCTTTATTGAGAAGTCAGCTCTGCATCATGATGATTATTTTGTTTAAAAGGTTTTATAACAGTATGTTGTTACCATACATCCAGATAATCACAATAGCCCTATTTGGGTTTATTGTTACATATTGATGATTTGTCAGACTGTTAAACCTGGATTTTTCCTGCGAGTGTGACATACTGTTTATCTAACTGTAACTGTAACATCTAACTTGACATGAAGGATTAGAAAACATATTAAAAAAGCCTTTTTTATTATTTTTTTTTTTAGAAGTGTTCAAGACTTTTGTTTGGTAAACATTTCAATATGGGAGGGATGAATGTGCCGCAGTGTCTGGCCAAACAGCTACATCTGTGAGTCTGGCACAGAAGCAGTCAGGGGTTCATGATTTGGCTTCCATGTTTATTCCTCCAGCACTGATTTCCTTCCAACTCTGGGTCTCTGTCAGCCCTCGAATTCTTTTGTTCTCCTTTGGTTCTTGCAATGGGAAGCGCTTTTGAACAGTTTCACTTTCCTCCCACTTGCCTCCTCCTTTCGTCTTTCCTGCTTCCTCCCCCTCATTCAACAACAATTTTTGACTTCAATTTGTGGTTCTGTATCCAAGTGTCCTTCTGAATTCTGCTTCTTTGTAAGCATTCTTTTTATTCTCTTGCTTGAAGCTCCCATTCCATTGACACACATAGTTGTCCAAGCAAAAATGACAGTGCCATTTTAATTCTGAAGTTGGTAATATAACAAAACTTGCTTGGGAAATGCGTGAGAACAGTTTTACTCTGTTGCTGGTTATTTCCTAAATATTCTTCATTGTTCCTATTTGTGCATTCTTTAGTTAACGGCAAGTTCTTACTGTTTGTAAATGCTTTACCTACAAACTGTGCATTTTTATCTCCTTGATAGAATAGTTGATAGCATACATGATCATTTGCTTCCTTCACCCCTGCAGGTATCTTCCAGCCTCAGCCTGTTTAGTAATTGGCTGTGCATTCAATAGACAAATGAACAATATTTCAACTTCAAACACAAGGGCAGCATCAACACGGTATTATCAGTGCACGTTGGTAAGTGTATAAGTTTGAGGTTGGCTGCTACCCGTCCTTGCTTCTGGTGAAAAGAATGTGCAGCACGAAGGAGAGCGAGGGAGCAGTGGTGGAACGTTTATCACAAAGAAGCAGGAGACACATGAGCACTGTAGGATACCTGCACTCACAAGTACATACAACACATATGCAATATATCTGAAGACTTTATCTAGATTTGCAGGGCTTTTGCGAAAGCATATTCTTTGGTGTCTTACATTTTATGATGTAACAACCTTAACCTTTATTGTTAATCATTGTGCTTTAAAGTGTCCAATAGAAACACACAATTAAGAAGTCGGAGGAAAATTATGTTTTTTTGTTTTTCCATCTACAAAGGTAGCTGTTTGAAAAGCATGTGTAAGTCCTACATTTATGTCATAGGTACTCTTCAACTGTTAGGTAATCACATTGTAATTACATTAAATGTGAGGAAATGGTTTTGCAATGTACTATATGAAATAATTATCTTATATTTCAGAGTAAAAAAACTATATTTGGTACACTTTGGTCGCACTTACAAACATTTACTGTAGTTCTTGATTAGATTGACACACAATCAGCAGGGAATGTGGTCCACTCCTCCATATAGATCAGGGGTAACCAATTAAAAATCAGCTAAGTCCAAATCAAAAAAATCATCAACCAGTAAAGGTCCGGAGACATTTTTAATTATAATCATTCACTTTAAACCAATATTTTATCACTGTTGTCCTTACACTGCTCTCTGGTCTGCAGCATTGTAGAAAAGTTAGTTTGTTTTATTGAGTGTGTGGACTGGTGCGTTTTATATAGATAACAAGTTTAAACAAGTGCATTTATTGCTTCTAATAAGTTGAGAACATGAGGGCTAGAACTGGTCAACTACAGCTTAAATACTGGCTGTTAGACTATTAGGTATCTATGTAATGCAATAAAATGCAAATTAATTACCTAAGACTAGGCAATATGACTTTTGTTTTGTTTTTTATTAGATTATGTCTCTCACAATGGAAGAGTATCTATGATAAAAATAACTTTTTGTAAACATGAAAGACTTCTACATGCTTTGCAAGTAGAAAAACCTGCAAATAGTTGTTCTCCGCTGCTTTTTCCCATCGGTTTTGACCGGCTTTCCTGTCCCTGCTCTAGCAAAGCATCCCCTAGACATGATGTTGGCACCAACATGCTTTATCATGGGGATGGTGTATTCAGGTCGATGCACAGTGTTATTTTTTCACTACGAGAGAATGTTTTGCATATCGGCCAAATACTGTATGTCTATTTATATTTTGTGAACAGATGACTGTCTCTGACACAGATGCTGTCTCCCTTATGTGGCTCTTGGCAAACTGCAGGATAAACTTCCTTTGGCTGTCTTTTAACAGATTTCTTCTTGCCAGTTTTCCATCAAAGCTAGATTTGTGGAGTACACTATTACAATAGTCATCATGTTGATACTTTTTTTAACTATCTGAGTTGGGGATTTCTTTAATTGCTCCCCTTTTATTTCTATTTAATGTTCTCCTGACCAGTATGTCAGCTCAGAACTTTTATGTGTGTATTCCTAAGACAAGGATGGACTAATAATCTTGATGAAATTTAACCATTTACATTTTTACGTTTTAATGCAAAGATTTATAGTTTTATTAGTTGCAGTCTTACAAACACAGATTCCTCTGTCTTGCACACAACTGCTTTCCTTGCACTGGCCAAGAGCACTGTCCTCCCGGGCATCTAAAGACTCTCAGTTAACTGATGACGCAATAGCCTTCACTTTTTCCTCTTCTTGCCCTTTCCAACCCCCTAAGCTTTTTTCTATCAAAGTATCTGCCCTCTGAATGACTCACCCCCTCCCTTTCTTCTACTCTGTCTTCAATATTTGATTCTTCAACCTCTTCTTACCACTTCTCATGTTGTCTCTCCTCAGCATGTGCTCTCTTCTGCCCCTACTGTTTTCCCAATATGCTACATCTTCCTAGAGAGATGGGGGCAAGATGGGGGAAGAGCAGACAGCAGAGGAGTCACTTCATCAACCACAGTCTGATAGTTCATCAGCAGCTGTTCAATGTGCCGCTCTTTTGTCTTCATTAGCTGCCCTTGGTTTCCTTTCATTCTAAAGTCTTTAGAAAAACGTACCAAAGATCCTTAAATTTCTTCTTCACGAGTTAGAGAAAAAAGGTTTTTATGTGTACTATGTTTTCTTTCAAATGTTGTTGGAGCTGAAGGAAGCTGAAGGCTGTGTAAACTCTGAAGAGAAATAAGACTGAAGGGAGAAATTATACAACACATTTTAATATTTTAGAGATAAGACACATTTTTATTTGAAATATTAATTTCAAAAGAGAGTAATTCAACATTAAAATCATTCTACACCTTATTAGATCAATATGACTTTATCTTTTTTTTCTCTCTCTCTGTGTTTATGTACCGTATTGCAGCTGCTACAGAGAATTGTCTCTCAAAGTTGTCTTTTTTTTCATTCCCTCCAGATAACTACTGGAATGCAGCATCATTCACCACCCCGTCATCCTACCTGCATTTCGCCACCTTTCAGGGAGAGACCAGCGCTGACATCTCCTTCTATTTCAAGACGAGTGCTCCCTACGGCGTCTTTCTGGAAAATCTGGGCAACACTGACTTCATCCGCCTAGAGCTCAAGTGTAAGATGCTTTTGAGATGCTCGTGAGTGCAGGAGAGCTTTTTCTTTGTGTTTACCTTTCTCCTTCTACATCCTTAAGTTGAATTTTTACCCAGCCAAGTGCGCCATTCTGACAGTATTTGGTGTTCTGTACCCCATCTTACACTCTCACTAACATAAAGGCTTATGCAAGCACACACGCACATACCCTACGAACAGCCATTTGCCTTGCTGATTATAGCACACGCTTTGTGTGATTGCGGGAGAGAGCAATCATTTATTTAAGGTAATTGGTGTGCACAATAATTATGTCCATTATAAACCGCTGTTTAACCAAATCACCCATTTTCAGGGATGACATAACACAAACCCTTGTTCATACATCCACACTTCCCCTCTGTCTCTCTTCTTTCCTTTTTTTCCTTCACTAAAACACATTTTTATGTTGAAAAAAAAGCATTTTAATGTTCAGGAGGGAAAAAAATCACACCACACATGCAGACATCCACGTACACTGCAGTCACACACTATTATTGAATTGCTTCTTTCTCTTAATTCTTTGTGTCTTGGTGTGAAATGGGTGCATAACACCTCAAGGAGAGAAAAGTAGTTTCAAACAGCAAGCATCTGTGGTGTTACAAGTTGTTTTGTCTTTTTATTATTACTAGGTAAGCATTCTCTCAGGCTTAATGTAACATTAACAAGACTAAAGGTTTTGTATTCTGTTGTTTTTGACATGCTGTAGTTTTTATGAGCTAAGGCTACCACGAGCATATAGCCCAAAGGAATTACTTGCAGGAATCTTTTCAACAAGTTTCTAACTATTACAAATAAAAGGATATTTTGCAGAATTTCACTTCATGTACTGAGAATGAACTCTCCTGATTTTATTTTATTTTTTCAAAATAATCTCTTTCTGGCTTGGGAAACCTACTGCATCTATCAAATTGCTTTCTGGCGCTGGTCCAATGCTTTAGTATATTTAAGAAAAGGTTTTGAAAGAAATAAAGAATATAGTTTTCTTAAACTGGCATCTATACTTGTTTTAGCAGAAAAATTCACAAAATGAATGCTTGACTAAAGAGGCAAAGAACAGGTAACAGAAAATTAGCAATCACAATCTTATATCAATATGGAACTAAAAAGAAAGGTTTCCATGCAGAAAAACAGAAGCAGAAATCTGTTCTGAACAAATAATGATAAAAAAGGAAATTAAACAACCAATCATATGTTTTCTATATTGACTTTTTCTTGCAAAATCACTGCTACCTTTTTTAAATTGGCCATTGGGCAGCAGGTTGGGCATATCCTTGATAAGGGATTTGTTTTCTTACAATTGGAGGTCTGTGATTATTTGTACATATCTGATGATCCCCTCTACATCTAGTTAATTAACAAATCCAGTGCAATCGAATACCTCCAAAAATCTGTCAGTTAATCTCAATACAGATACAGTGGGAACAGGTAAAAAAAACTCAAAATCTGAGTGAAGCACTAAGCATCTTAGCAAATACTGACATCCATCATCTGAAATTGAAGCAGCAAAGATACCAAACCGTGGCACTACATCCAAAGTGAAAGGTCTGATAACAAGATCATTCTTCAGGGAAGTAACTCTGGAGAAGCTGCAGATATCCACGGCTTGGATGGGAGAATCTGTTAAAGGGACAGCTATTAGATTTACAAATTTGGCCTTTATGGAAGGCAGGCAAGAAAATGGCTGTTGTTTAAAGAAAACAATAAGTTGTCCCACTTACCGATAACATAATCAGACACAGTAAACCCAACATAGAACATTTTTATGAAAACATTGCACAATAATAGTCATATACTTGAAGGTATCTTTTAAGTTTTGACTTATTTAATGTATGTTTTATCATTTAATAAAACTGACATAGTAATTCCTCTGGACTTTCAGACACAAACCTTTAAATCCTTCCTGAGACATGTGGTGGATATACCACATAGTGAGCTCCTGTGATCTGTTTCACTGGTTTAGATGGAATTCCCTGAAACCCATAGTGGAACCGTTCTCTTCAGGGGTTTCAAAGCCTTTTTTTTTATTAATTGCAGAGCTGCATTGTGAGGCTGTGTTCTGGCACAGCAGGGAAGTCGATTAACGGTTAATTGCATATTTTTTTTCTGATTCATGAGGATTTGAGCATTTGGGTCAGGGTTGGTTGTGGACCATGACAATGTGGGAAATTTGTGCAAAGCTGATGTTGTAATAGATACAGATTTTTCAGATCATCTGCTTAAGGTTAGCCTGAAACGTTTTCACCAAATGACTAATGAAATAAGCCATTGAGATTTTAGCACATGCAGTCTAAAAGCTTTTTTCCCCCCTAATTCCTGCATAAGTCAAACATTGGTTTTCATGCAGCTTTTTGTTCTTTAATATATATATATATATATATATATATATATATATAGACAGTAAGAAACGGCTATGACAATTTGGTGTAATTTTTTTTACACCGTACACAAAACACAAAGACAGCAACTATTTAGCCTGTCACAGCTGCGGTGTGTGTGTGGGAGTGTGTGTGTTTATGTGTGTACATATATCTCCAGAGGCTTTCAAAATGCCCCTACATTGATTTTTTTTTCTCTCCTCTCCATTGCTATCATCTTGCATTTTGCCCCGCAGCACACGTTTAGACACACAGTCACAAAACACTCATGCACAAACACACACATAATCTCTGCCCTCTTGCTGGTGCAAAACTCTATCTGCAGCAATCCAGAGAGGGCATGAAATGGCAGCGTTAAACTAGACCAGCACAGCTTTGCTGTCGAAGAGGCTCAAAGTGCTAAAACACACATTTAGTGATACACTCACAAAAACGCTTTTTTATTATATATCTATATAAAATACACATTACTTTCACCTCAGCAGGCTGAAAGTCACATTTCTCTTTTAATCTTTATACTGAGGGGTGGATACATAATCATTTTTGCAAGGAAGCGATGAAGACTTACTCAGAAGTCTTCCAGGGACAGAACAGAGGACAAGCAGAAAGGTTTCCAAGCACACAAGAGCTTGACTTTTTGAATTATCTGGGACTTGAGGGAAAGTATGCTCCATATGCCACTTTTCAAGTCCTCAAGAGGCCCCACAGTCTGTCTTACTCAAAATTTATATGTAAGCATGGTATCCAGTCGAAAAAAGCCCCGTCCTAGTTTTCTCTTGAGAAAAACAGTTTCACATCATTTTTTAAGTGAAGACCAATTGATCTGATTTTGCAATCAGGTTCTGCAGTTTCTTCGGATCCCTTAATAAAACAATCATTAGAGTTCTGTTAAGAAGGCAGTAAAATTATTATTCTGATCACTTTCTTATTTTACTTAAGATGCCTTTCAAAAATAAGCACACCCATTGAACTGTTGAACATATTGTCACAGTAGGATCACTTTAAGTACCACTATAAGAATTTTATTGGAGACGCCATTAAAAATTGTGCATCTTTGTAAAGATAAAGGACTATACTGTAAGCCTGTTGTACATTTTCTTTTACAAATAGAAATATGTAAAGTGCCATGTCTATTTATGTTTAAGCTTTAAACTTCAGCACAAACTTGTCAAAGAGTTGTCCCTGTCTCAACGATGCTTTATGTTCACTGATGAACTTTATATAGATAAAGCAGTGTTATAGGTATTGATAGTCTTACTTGATTTACAAATTAGCTAAATGTATTAATAATTGTTGCACTCATTTGTAGATGACATAATTTTTGACAAAACTGAATCCAGTGTTAAGTTTCTACTTCATCTCTCTTTTAAATGCTAAAACAATCAATCGAAACGCAAAAGAATGTTTTTTTTTTTTTTTTAAAGAAAGAGTTGGACTACAGGGATCATTTTGTTTAAATAAACTCTCATCCTCAAACTTAAATGCGACTTTGGTTCCAGCTGTGGCAGGTTTATTGTTACACTTTGAATTTAACTTGTCGCAAAGCAAGGCTTCCATCTCTTTTATGGTTCAGTGTTTGCTGTTATCTCAATTGTGAGCAAGTGGTAGACTAACAAAGCAAATTATACAAAAAAACAAAGACTTCGAGATAACTGCAAATATACAGAGATCAGACGATAATAAACAGCCAAACATCTGAGAAACAGCAGAAGAATTAAATTGAACTTTACATTAGACAGATGCACAAGTGCATGTATCTGCACCCACACAAGTAGTGCTCTTTTTACTCAGAGTCATCCACGGTCTGTTCCACGATTTATCATCCATCGATTGTGCCGTGCTGCCGCATAATTTAAAACTTGGCTCTTTCAGCCTTTGTTTGAAAAGAGAAATACAAATCTAAACCTCTAAAAAAAACCTCAAAAGACAAAAAGAATGTATAAAAACACCATCAATGGAAAATTGTGTTTTCAGGTGCGATTACCTTCTGACATCTTTCAGCTCCACAAATTGATGAAACAAGCTCTGTATTCTGTAGATTTCTACTTTTATCCCCACCTGAATCAAACTTTTACATTATATTTTTTTTTCTTTTTACACACCTAGTTGAGCATTATTACACAGAATTAGACGTTGGGGATTGTCTTCTTCTCTCTGTTTAGTGCACCACATTCCCTCTTCCTTCCAGGCTTGTTTGATGATACTGACATCATTTATTAAGGGAACCAAAGGCTGTCAGATGTCACATGTTGTAAATGTTTCATGAATATGCTCCGATTTAAAACAAGAAAAAGTATTAAGCAAGAATTACCACCTGTCATCCTGAAGTTAAATCCCCTGCAATCATAATAGTGATTTTTGTGGGTGTATGACATTGAAACAACAGATGTTCCTCACAGTAAATGGCCCACGCACAGTGAGGCTGTATAAGAGAAAGTAAGCAAGCTACAGACTTTCATCCTCTCCACATACAACTAGGTAAGCATTGTGTATTAAAAGCTTTGGTAAAACCTTCTTATAAGTTATTATAAATATCTTATAGTCTACTATTAACAATATTATAATGATACTATTAATGCATAGATAGTGTTATAAACACATAATGATATTAATTACCATCTAGTAGGGACTTATAAAGGTCTAATTATCTATTAACTAATGGTTATTACAAGGACCTTAATATAAAGCATTACAAAAGCTTTTTCTTTCATGAGGAAGAAAAGGTTGGAAGGATACAAGCAGGTGGATGTCAAGTTGTAGGAGGTGTAGGAAGGGAGGTGGCCTGTTGCTATGGTAGCAGGGTCTTCAGCCTAAACTTGGTTGAAAGGATAGGCCTCGTAGTTACCTATCATGATCTGCTTACCTTTGCTTTAAGTTACAGTGGAGGATTTTCAAGTTTTTTGTTGAAAAGACCCACCCTCTCCACTTAAAAAAAAAAAAAAAATGTACATGTGCAACCCTGTACCCGCTCCCGAGAGGAGATGCATATTGAGCGCGAGAGCGTGCACGAGAACATTTCTCCTGGTGCACGCTCTGTTTAAAAGTTGCTGTTTGCATTGCTCATACAAGCTTACTTTCCAAAAGAAGATTTGCAATTTTTCCACAATGTCAGACTCACCACCGGTAAGTGAAAATAGGGACGAGCACGTAGGAAGGCCTTACGTAAACTCATTAACAGAATGATTGACAATTAGGAGGACCACTTATTTTGATGATCCAAAAGAACATCCTCCACGATGCCTTTAAGTCACACAAAAAAATCATAGATAAATAATAATTATCTAAAAAATGAAACAAAAGCTCTCAAGTTGCTGTTTTAATCACCTTTCTTTGTTTGCCTTCTGGTGAGTTGCTGTAGTTGTGCAGGTTTTTACATGAGTGTACTACAGCAGGTAATAGATTTGTGTGTCAAATCAAAGGAAATCAAGAAATGACTCTTTTTGTAAGCATGGGACACAAAAGATAAGAATTGTAACAGACAAGACCCACAGATGAGACACCAAAGGAGCTGGAGAGGTGAAGCAGAGTCGAGTATCAGGCAGACAGATGAGGCACACAGTTAACACGGTTTGTCACAGTTCAAAAGCAGCACTTGTCACATAATAGTAGCAGAAACTACACAGAGACTAAGCATAGATTTAGCATCAGAAGGATACAAGCACATCAGTGTTGAAGCTTTTATGCTTTTAAATGAAATGTGATGAACAATGATTGAGAACCCTGTACTAGTTGAAATATTTTAATATATTAAGACAGAATGCACATCTATCCAGTTTACTTTCAGATAACTTTGATTGCTGCAGACGGTGAAGTCAGCTGTGCTTGTAATTCTCTTCCTCATAAAGATTTATCAAATAGTTGCTTTAGGACTGAGGCAGACTAGACGTATATTTTTCTCAAGTCTCATTCAAATGCTGTTTAACTCCTTGAATGTCCATTCCAGAGCATATAACTTGAAAAAGAGAATATTCAAATGAATCCTAAATCCTTTCAAAAGCTGTTTGTCGTGCAATCCCTTCCAATTGTTTTTTTTGCTTTGTTTTTTTGACCATTTTGTTTTGATGTTTTCACCTAAGCATTTTATTTTGCTTCCCGGAGATAGTTTAGTGCAAAGTCATTAGAAAGGAGATATGTGCAAAACAACGACTTCCCCATCTGTGTAATTTTAGTTGGAATGCCAGATTGCTTCCGCTGCTCTTAAAGTACTGGATATTGCTGAAACCATTAAAAGGAAAAAAATCCTGAGTACCTGCTGAAGTAAAAGCTGGCATCTAAACGATGGATTAACAAGTCACCTGGTTGTTTTGAATTCTAAGCTTATTTTTACTGCACAAGAGAAATGGCCTGGGTTATCCTCTAATGCATCTGGTTTTGCAGGTGCTTTTAAATCAGTCCTGTTCTCTGACCCCGTGAACAGAACAAGAGTTGTTTTTTTTTTTACGAATCTCAAAAATTCAGCATATTGTTTGCTTCACTTTAGTTCCCAGAAAATTAACAAACTGCTAAGAATTTTAAGTAGGACTGAAGTGGCGTGCTGGCAAGGAAAGAATGGGTCAAGGCATGTGTAAATGGAGGGAGGCAGTAATAGCAAGAAGCATAAAAGCAAAGTAAGAGAAAAATGAGTAAACAGAAATAATATAAAACTAAGGAGAGCTCAAGTTTGTTTTGAGAAGGATGCAAGGCCAAACACTGGAAGAAATGGCTATATGATAAAAGATATAATTAGATGAAAGCGATATGAAATGGAGGAAAAGGCCAGGCATATTGATTGGGAAAAACAAAAGAAGAAAGCTCATTTCCCTATTGATTAATACACAAAATTATGCGCTGAAATACAGAGGCAAATGGAACAAAAGCAATCCAGTACAACACTGAGCGATTAATCATCAGTATGGCTGCAGCACACTGGTGCCAGAAGCAACAATATGGCACCCAGAATGCATAAGTCTCACAGTATTCCAAAACTTGGAAAGAAGTCAAGTTGATTTTGACTTATGAAAGGAAAATGCACTCTGCTGCAGCAAAAGCATGTTTGCTATTTTTTGTTGTTGCTTAAAATGACCAGAGGTGGGTACAGTACCACAAAATTATACTCAAGTAACAGTGGCATGACTTTAAAAGTTTTTTTTTGTTTTTTTTACTCAAGTAAAAGCACAAAAGTACTAAGAAAAATCTGATTTTATTTTTTAAATGATGTAATTAGATGGAGAATTATGTGAATATGATGGTATTTCAAGGTAAGAAAATAAAGTAGAATTAAAGAAAATGCAAATAAATAACTAACTAAATAAATAACAAATTATGGGGAGAAGAAACACTTTTTCAAATCAGCTTTCTGAAATGTAAATTTATAAAAACAATACTGACAGTAGATTATGTATATATGTCGGGAAAATATTAAGAATTTCCATCAAAATTACTGTTAACTGTAATTTTTAGCCCTTATCTCTAAAGAACTTAGTTACTTCAGGTCAGTGGAGCAGCTAGAAGATTTACTCAAATAACAGTGGGGATACACTCACAAGGATATTTCTTAAGTAAAAGTAAGTTGAAATTCTAAAATGTACTCAAATAAATGTAACTGAATGCATGTAAACATTTACCCACCTCTGCATATAAACAACATTTCTTTTTACTTTGGCATCCTTTTAGAAAAATAAGTGGTAACAACAATGCTTTATGTTCTACATTATGACACATATCTGGAAAAACTGTTTAAATTGTTTTAAAACCCTCGAACAATGTATCAAAAAACTATAATTTAGTTTAATCCTTATTGATTGATAGTTTTGCTAAGTAATGTATTATTTTGAAGTTGAAGAAAGACACCTTTCATTTTTTTTATCGGGGATGGTGCAGGTTGGTGCGGGATTAATGTGCATATAGTGTATATTCAGAAAATAAAAAATAACATGCAGTACACCCTACTTCATTTAGAATTGGCCAAATTAGCTTTCAAGACCTTTTGTGTGTGTCTATAGAGGTTGTTTTTTCCAGCAGGACAACAACACCAGATACAGTAGAGTAGTTTACATCAATACATTTTAACATGTTAGTTTGTAGCTCCAATGTGTGCTTTTATCTAGGGATGCCAAGATCCTTGTAGTAGCATCTGCTCATGTGCCTCTACTCGTACTCACTAGTGGTCATGAAAGTGCCACTTGAAAGTAAATAGATTTAACCCTGAGATATATATATATATATATATATATCACAAGTCTTCACATGCATAGTAAAGTCTATAAAGCAACAATAGCAGGGCTTAGAATTTAGACAGGAAAAAAGAACCGGCTCCACTCAAATGCAGAGCAAAGTTTTTCCCTAACTTAAGAGTCACATGGAAGATGTGGAGTAATGTCAGCACTGTGGACGTGTTCACAAGTAGAGGAAGGTGGAAAACGGTTAAATGGTATGCAAAATGATGTTCAGCAAATTAGTCAAAAGAGAAAAAAATATTTTCTACCACATTTAAAGCTTGCAGTCTCGCAAAAAATCTAAAAAAAACTATACAACGCTGAGTAACCAGATTTCCAGGGGTCAGTGGAATCTGAAACGCCTGCAAACCCTTTAGAAGCAGGTGAGAAAGTTCAGGAACAACCTGCAGATGGTGAAAACTGTGGCATTCCTGGACGTCTAAAATGAAAATGCCTGTTGCTACATCTGCAGCCATTGTCCGATAATAGAAAGGGGTAATTAGTGTCCTTTAAATGTACTAGAGCTGTTTCAGGCACATCCCTCCCACCTGCTTCTGGGTATTTTACCATGACATCTAACCTCTTTGTACCTCATTAATTGAACTTAACAGTGAATATAGAAAGATTTTACAATGCAGAACTAGTCCTGCATGCAAAGCACTTTTAGAGTTTGGTGAGTTAAAACTTAATTATTATTGACGGGTTTGGCAGGACTGTTTTTCAAAACTAGCTGTAAATTTTAAAAGATTAATAACATTTTTTTTTACATGGAAGCATGATTCTTTGGCAAAATACCCCCCACCAACACCCCACCCCCAAATATGATTAAGGAAAAAATGTATATCCCAAAAAGTATCGTAGAATAGTTTTAATTAGTATTCATATCAGTATTAGATATCAACAGCTGATCTAATGTGGTATCTGTGAATCCCTTGTTGTACAAAACCATATGAAAGCCTTTGCAAGGCTTTATGTAATGCTTTTATAAATCCATTACATTCAGATAACAGTTAATCAGATTCAGAGAAAGAATGTGAGGTGTTCCTTTGTTTGCAGTTAATGAACAGAAACACTATGTGGATAAAAATAAAGGGATTGCGGAAAACTCCTGCTACAGTAACCTTTCCATAGTTGGACTGGCAACATCTGGAGTGGGCAGGTTGAAAGGTCAGTCACTCAAATTCAGTCAGTCAGACCTAAGAATGAAAGATATGAATGGGGAAATGCCCAATCAAGGAAGAATACTGCCCCCTTTTGTCAGATGTTGATCATTAATAATTAGCCACACAACTGCATTTTTTAATAACACATATTAAGCATACACAACACATCTCTCAAGTTCAGTTTTACTGATGTGATAACATGTACAGCTGTTTATCTGGAATTGTCACCTCTTTCCCTCTAACTCTATTCCTGCACCTAACATTTGTGCCACAGACATCCCAAGTTCCAAAAACTAATTTCAGGGAGATGCTCATCATACCCCCGCTCTGTTTTTCATGCAACTTCAGCATACAGTGCACCTCACCACCGTGTCATCATTCCTCTCCATGGCCGGTTCTAGATAGGGGCCAACGGGGGCCAGTACCCATGTAGATCATGAAGTGGCCCCTGTTATCGCCCCTGTACTTAAGACATAATACTTAAAAGACATACTAATAATGATATGCGCAGGAACAGACATGGTTACTGATAGGTCATTTGGATCTATTTCATTCTTTTTCTTTACAAATTCTTTTTTACTAATTATTCCAAAACAATAAGCTGATATCTTCAGTGGTATTGCGACAGGATCCCAGTTTTTATCTGCCTATTTTTTTTTTTCACAACAAATAATTTTTACAGATGAATTAAGTCAGAAATATGTAAAATTCCTAAATTATAAATGCATATTGACCTCATGAGAAATAGAATTTCTATTAAACCGAATTGAAAATAAATTTCACTTTATGCAGCTCTCTTAATATATTTGAATCACTGTTTTTTTTATTTCATGCTTTTCTGGGCCCCCATGAAAATACGTTGGCCCCCTCCTGGCCCCTTGGTACATTTGGTCTCTGCCACTGTTCCTCACCTTCACGAGACAGGGATATACTTTTGTATATTCTGCTGTAAAATTATTCTTATATTTTCGTTTTTTACTTGAGGATTCAACCTCTGCCGTTTCACAGGATGCTCAGCTTTGAATGGTAACTAGGTGACTGCCAGAGAGTAACCAGAAACTTATCAGACTGATCCAATCAGCTCTCTGACAACCAATTGCCTGGAACGCTGGTTGAACAGAGCATCGCTTTGGACAGACAGGTTTCACCAGCAACCTCCTCCCAATACCCGCACGCTCTTATTGTGTCTGCGTAATCGCAGTAGTTCTAAACCACACATGATGCATGAATTATTGTACAGCCTGCCTACTCTCACTCGCATTCAAAAAACACCACCTCCCATAGTCTAAAATCCGGGATAATTTATCAGACTCACAGGCATCTGTGAACAACAATCTATATCAGGGAGACTCCCGGAACCTCCGGGAGACTTGGGATGTCTGGTGTCATTATCTGTTTCTTGTCATCGTGGTTTCCATCCCTAACATGACTGGTGAAAGCTGCCACATCCCACCGTCATGAGCTAACTCAAAAGGTCCTGACACCAATCGAAGTTCTGTGAGATTTGTCCTGTCCACAGCTCTGTGTAGCTCCCTCATTCTGCAAAATTGTAATCTATACCTGCCAAATAAATGGACTAGAACCAAATGAGGCATTCGATTACTGACTGGATGTCTATACCTAGAGGAGTGATCCATATCTGAACATCTAGTTCTGAAGCACTTGTTGTGTTGTGATGTGAGGTTACACCTGTCTCATTTAACTTTTTATCTTTGCCTTTTTTTTTTCTTCCAGCTCCTACTGTGGTCTCCTTTTCTTTTGATGTTGGGAACGGCCCTGTGGAGCTAACTGTGCACTCAGAAACGCCTCTCAATGACGACCAGTGGCATCGTGTGATGGCTGAACGTAATATCAAAGAGGCAGTCCTCCAGGTGGACCAGATCTACCGGACATCCCGGCTAGCACCCGCACAGGGACACACACGGCTAGAGCTGTTTAGCCAGCTCTACGTGGGTACGACACACACAATAAACAATCATCATATATATAACAAACTGAACACATAGCTTTGCCTTTGTAAAGGACTTACAGTCATGTATATATAGTTGAAAACTTAAATAACACATTCAAACTTTTATGTCTTTGATTGGGTGGAATTCATTTTCACTTATGCTGCCCTCTAGTAGAGACTCTGAGTGTTAGAAGGTCTGAATGATTTATAAATTAAAGATGTGCCAGCTTTACTGTCCTTTAAGAGGCTTCTGTTCAGCTTAGCTGCAGTCACTACTAATTAAATGCCTGCAAGACCGAACAGCTAAAACACAACAATGTGTTTTACTTAATAATTTGCAAATATGTGGATACATACTCATCCTTGGAAGTCATCCATTTCAGTGATCCCAGTTTTAATAAATGCAAAACTGACTTCCTAAAAGGGTCATTTCATTAATACTTTAATACCTTAAATACACATTTATATTAGTACGGATTAAAAGGGCAAGGAGAGAATATTATTTGATTCTTAGACTGAGCAATTCATTCCTTGATGGTGGTGAAAAAATTGGGTTGCTGCCGATGGTTCTCTATATCACGCTTTAAGCCCACCATAAGTTAAAAAAATAGAATATCTGTCCTATTTTTGCTTTATGATTTTACTTCTGCTTCGGTTTGTCTTTTGTGCTGAGCCTTCTGTGCTCTACACTGAAAACTTCAGGGCTGAGAGAGTTTCAGGAATTTGCGGGTAGAGGAAAAAGTGCTGAGGCGAGTCTTATGCTTGTTCCTATCTCATGGAAGAAAAAAAAAAGTTCTTCTTAAAAGAGATTGTTGAAAATTCCAATCAGGCGTTCCGATGTGATAGCCTTAACAATCCTGATCCCCATTTTTTCTATAGTTCCATCCTCTCATCATTTTTTTTCTGATTGGAACGTCATCTTCTTGTCCTAACAGTGTAATTTATTAGAACAAAAAGAGGTGAAAAAGCCTTTTTGTTTGTACAGCTCACATTTTCACTGGCTTGTCAAAGTATTCATACCCTTGAACCTTTTCACATTCTTAGAATCTGTTATAATATAATCTGTTTTAACATCGTTTTATGTGATAGACCAACACACAGTAGAAACCTGGTAAATGGAAAGAAAGGCTTATGCAACTGTGCAAACACATAAATATGATTTAATCTATGATGCATTCAGGTCAAAAAGCAGTTTTAGTTTTGCACTGTATATATGGCCAGAATATTTACTTTTATTGTTAGCATGAGCACCTTCTTCCACATGGGAGCTATGTTCCTTACAGGTCTTTAACTGAAGATAGCGATCACTGGAATACTTCTTTCTTCTTTCCAATATTTCAACAAAGACCTGGTGTGCACCATTAATAGTTGTCCTTTGGGCAAATTCTCTCGCCTTAGCTGTAGATCTTTGTAGCACCTCCAGAGTTACTATAGACCCCTTGGCTGCTTCTTGGATTAATGATCTTCCTGCCGGATCAGAAGACCAACGTATTTATGATGCTCTTTGTTCTATAATGCTTTCTAACAAACCTTTGAGACCTTTGTGAAGAAACTGCTTCTATACGAGGATTAGAATACACAGAGGTGGACTTTATTTACGAACTATGTAACATCTGAAGATAACTGGCTGTGTTTTATTTAGGAGTATAAAATAAAGCAAGCTAAGATTGCTTTATTTGTTTTTAAGTCTTTAAAAGGCTTGGCCCTTCCTTACCTCTCTGAGCTTCTCCACCCCTATGCTCCCACTCGGTGCCTCTGGTCAGCTGACCTGCTCCTCCTGGAGGTACAGAGGTCCAAACCGATGAGACAGAGCTTTTTCAGTTGCTGCTCCAAAATTGTGGAATGAGCTCCCCCTCCTCATTAGACAATCCTCTTCTCTGCATATTTTTAAAACTTGTCTTAAAACCCGTTTTTATCATTTGGCTTTTAGCACAGCAGGAGAGTATCTCTGTTTTTGTTTTATCAGGTTTTTTTATGTGGATTTATTTCTTTTAATTTATTTATTTAATTGTATTTGTTTTATTTTTTTTAAACTTGTATGTTTTTTTATACAATTTTAACTTTACCAGATATGTACAGCACTTTGTGGCAGCTGTGATTGTTTTAAGGCGCTCTATAAATAAAGTTGAGTTGAGTTGAAACACAAACACCCACTGCACTCCTCAGAGGTTTCTGGAAATGTTTGTTTCATTTAGTTTCAACTTCACAGTTAGAGGCTGTTGTGTTGGTCTATCACATGAATCCCAAATAAAATCCTCCATCACCTTGTTGCATTCAGTGGATATTGGGGCAGAGACTTTAATGCGTTCATTTCAATTAATTATTTAGAAACATTTCTATCCGTTGCAAGAAATAATGCAATTGATAGCATTTTGTTATATATATATTTTGTTGTATACGTACTAAAAACCCGAGCAGGAATCTTTGTACTTGCAGTTTCTTTTACCTCTATAAATATGATGCACAGCAGCATCACAGGACTTGGTCCACTGGGGCTATTCAAGCTTAAAAACCATTGCTCAATCTGAATACAGGGCTGTCACACTCACACCTTATTCCCAATTTATTTCATAAAAAAAATAACAGACAACTAACAACTGAACTCCGTTCCACTTATTTATCTATAAAAATACTATGGTGATAAAAACCCAGCCTAAGTTTTTAATACAACCTTAGTGCTATTTTTATCTTATCTCATCTTGACTAGGATATTTCTCTTTGTAAATTATTGAATATTTTAAGCAATTCAGTACTTGAGTAAATATGAATAAAAAATACAGCAGATAGCTTAAATTATTGCTGTGGAGACTGAGTGTAGGATCATATCCACTGGTTTGTTTTCTCTTTACATGGTGCTATTTTAGTCCCAGTTTTATTCCATGTTTTGCTCACAAGTTAAATAACTATTGCTCAGTCTAGTTTAATATTCTCCCATTGGCATTTAGGAGTAATTAAACCAACATAAAATATTTTAATTCTTAAAGCATTCTGGTATGCTTCTCAAACCCATAGAAGCTCCACAAAAAGAAAAAAGAACCATTGCATTTTATTTTTCAAAAGATGAGCCACCCAAGAAAAGACCAACCACATTCAGAGAGGATGTGCAGAAAAACTAATTTATCCTGGATTCATAGAGGAGAAACCACATTAATGTTCTTTTTTGTATTATTTTTATCATTTTATCATATTCATTTATCTTTATTTTGGTCCATTGAATATGTTTAAAAGCTTAATTTCCATCACATCTACCAAACTGAAACATCCAGTGAAACGATGTCTTGTGTCATGGTGGTTTTTATAAAATCTACAGCCTCCTAGAAGGTCTGAATTGTTTAACTGTTTTGTCAATTGTAAGAAAAACTAATAACATAATGAATGAAGCTTTTTAATCCTTAGCCTATTACCAAATATTCATAGACAGCATAGGTTTCCACCAGAATGTAGAAAATAATGTATATATTGTGAGAACAATGTTCCACATAACTACAGACCACTTATTGTTACACAGTAACATTTACTGTGCTATAAAAATTCCAAATTTTTCCACTTTGTTTCAGTTAAATCCTCAGAAAACCTCCAACGTATAGCTGCACCTATCCTCATCTAACCCTGACATTTTCCTGTCCAAACAATTTCAAAATCTCACCCCAAGGTTTGGTGAAATGTTGGCAGCCTTGTGAATACCTAAAATCAGTATGGAGCTATGGAAGAAGTGCGTCAGCGGCTGCCAAAATAAGGGCCGTTTATCAAAGAAGTGCTGACAGTTACAGTAGGAAGGAACATGGTATTTAACTAGCTTAATAAGAAACAGTTGGCTGAGTAGTGGGCCTAAATGTTTTAATCGTACTAAATGCTGCACATTAGATAGCAATGGTTTGGCTTCAAAAGGTAATGCTTACAGTTTGCAGTGCAGAAATGTCATAGTTCTATCAGTATTAGAAATGAAAGTTGGGCGTGATGGTGGTGCAGTGGTTAGCGTGCACAACCCATGTATGGAGGCCTTAGTCCTCAATGCGGCCGACCCGGGTTGGAATCCGACCTATGGTCCTTTGCCGCATGTCTCTCCCCCTCCCTCATACCCCCTTTCCTGACATCCTATGTAAGAAAAAACAAACCACTAGTGCTGTAAAAACTAAAAAAAAAAAAACTTAAAGTTAATCTTCTGTTTAAAGTAGGGTTGTCACGATACTAAACTTTTCAACTCGATACCGATACTAAGTAAAATATTCGATACTCAATACCCTTTTCGATACCACAAGAATAAAAACAAAGACTCTAAAATTCAACAGAAATATTTTCATTACTAAAAAAATACAAGAAATAAATAAAAAAACAATAAGAATAATATTTTGAGGTTATATGCTGTGCACAATATTAAGCAAGCTTGATAAAAAACTTAAAATAAAAATTAAGTGTTCCTTCCTTGGCTATGTTTTGCAGACATAACAATGAAACTGGCCAAAGCAGTTAAACAAAAATAATTCTCAGCAGCTATCCTGTTACAAAAAAAGTCTGAAACTGAAAAATGCACAGAATTATTCAATCACACAGTGTTCAGAAAGTGCATTTTCCACTATTCTGCACTTTAGATGGCTGAATCGATACTATTGAAAATGAGTATTGTATCCGGATACAACGTTTCAGTATCGATACTTTTTTGAGTATCGATACTTTTGACAACCCTAGTTTAAAGTCAGTTTTGTACGCTTTGTTGCTATATATATATTTTTGTAGAATAGCAAATGTTGATGGACTGTTAACACTTATATAGAAGTATTTTTTTGTCCCAGAAAGTATAAAACCCTTGTCTACATTATTGAGAAGGCAAGGGTTTTTCAATAAAAAAGGTGTTATATGTTGTTGATTATAATAATGTTAATTTGGATTAAGTAATTATGGACCCTCTAATTTAATTCAATTGAGTCCCACCACTAGTATATATATATATATATATATATATATATATATATATATATATATATATATATATATATATATATACATATAGTTTTTGTCTTATATCCTTTCTCTAATCTCTGCTTAAACCTAAAAATAGGTTTAAGCAGAGGAGCCCAAGGAAATGACCCAACAAGTCACAGGAATGGGGCCCCGGGTTCGGCCCTTGGATAAAGATCTTTTTGTGTTTGATAAAGAGATTTAGAAAGAGCAGAAACAACTCTGCAGGCAGCAAGATTTTTCCCTGACTCACTTGATCGTGACTTGATATGGAACACTTTGCACTACATCTTGTTTTCTCTACTTTTTATTGATGGAAATGTTAAAAGGTGGTAAGACGGAAAAAGAATAAAAGGGAGTAGCTTGAAAATACAACTCTGATTTCTGCTGCACTTATCTTGATTTAAAACTCATGTGGTACAAAGACTCTCAGTTCGATTGATCTTTCTCTTTTCTCTCGTACACATATCAAAGACAAAACGAGGCTTAATTTTGCTTACCTTGGTGTCATGATTGTCCGAGTATCACCTCTTTCCCACCCTCTTAATCAATACACTCCTCGTCAAGCGTTTGATTGCTTTAGTGTTTACTGCGCACTGGCTCATTTGCTGTAATGGCCCTGAAAGTAAATGTTACACCATCAGTTTGCTGCCATTTACTTTACACTGTTAACTTTTAGTTTCCTGTTTTACTTCATACATTAAGATAACTAAAAATTCTGTCATGTTTTATTAGTTTTATGTCACCATCTGTTTTTAGATGTCCTTTTTGATTAATCCTCACTCTTGAATGTTTTTTTGTTTTTTATTAAGTTCTATCATGTTTGGACTGTGCTGTCTTTCTTTGTCTTGTTTTTCTGCTTCTGTCTGCATGCATTGGATTCCTGTTTGTTTCTGATCACTGCATGTGTGTGACACCCATCACAGGGAAACCAGCTGCACTCACCTGTCAAGACAGTAGGTAACATTTCGTCAGTAAAACAACAGATATTCCATCAGAAATTTGAATTGTATTGAATTAGAACCATAACAAAGAGTTGTATATAAACTGGCCGGCAAAATGATTCAAAAATATGATTTTTTAAATAAAAGTTCAAATTTCCTTAACCTAAGACTGCATGCATTAGTGAATATTTAGACGCATGCAAATGACAAAGCTACTTGTAAAATACCTGCAGATATTTTAGATTTCTTTCAGTTTTTTGTCAACCAGAAATGTTTTAGATAATGTAACCAGTTTTAATTGTATCTTTGTCAGAAACAGATAAATACAAAAATGTGAAATGATAGCCCTTTAAAAGTTAATAACCCCATAAACCTAGTATGACCCTTAGCAACAATATTGTCCGTCATACTGTATTATGCATGCAGTGGTTTTTTTTTTACATCACTGTGGGGAAATTTCTAGCCTCTCAGGATTTTTTTAAAGCCTCATTCTTGTTCAAGAGACACTATTTGTGTTTATGTTAAAGCATATCAGTGTGATTTAAATGTGGACTTTAACCTCTCCTTTCCAAAACTTGTGGGGGAGTTTATTGAACCAATTAATCTTACTGGTCTGGTAGGAAAAAGTGTGCTTTTGCTAAAGGTCGTTAACCGTTTTTTTGGACATTTTCCTGTAAGATTTCGAGGCGGAAAAGTGAAGTAAAACATGGAATAATGAGGGCCGATGTTAGTTTTGATAGCTTTATTTCCTCCTAAGAAATGCTATTACTCTTTAACAACTGTGTTTTTATTTATTCATGTAATGTTGTGTAAAGATTCATGTACAGTGCTAGTTTTTTTCCACAATCTAAACATATTGGTTGTTCAGCTTGCTTTTGCAGGAAGTGGGTTGCACTAAAATCTATTTTAGATATAAATATGACCATGATTAAATAAAGATGAGCAGAAGAGAAAAATACTTTCAGGCTGCAAAGTACCCCATGTGTAACCAAGTTTACCTTGATAGCATTTTGAAGGGTGATTGTGTTTTTTAAGCATGTGGTCTGTGGAAAAGTCTTTAAAAAACGGTTTTATTCAATGCAGAGAGACAGTTAAACTTCTCTGTACCAGTGGCTACAAGTGAAAGGGTGATATACATGTAACATTTGTATAATATAAAAGCTTATTTCTTGGTTTTGTTGAAACAAAATCCTTTCGCTACTGATGCTGAAATGTCTCATTTTCAATTTCAGACCTATTACTTTTAAAAAAGAAATCCCAAAACATACAATCTTCACTGTCCTGTTTCCTATACCACAAATCCTTTGATCTATTTCTGTTCATTTATCTGTTCAAACTATGGAGAGCAAAGGAGACAGAGACAATTGGCAGCTCTTTGCATCAGCTGCTCTGCTGACAATTTCAACTTGTTGAGATGGTTGATCCGACTATGAAACCAACATTTATGGAGATACTTTTCTTTTAAAGAAATATTAGCTATATTGAAAGTCTGGTCAGCCTCTGAGACAACCTTATTTTTAACATCCTGAAAATATATACATTTTGAATACTGTTATTAACCATAGTCTCTCTCTATTTACAGTATGTGTGCAATGCTTAAGGGGGATTGAGTGTTTGATTTCCAAATTGTAATATTTGTCTAAATTATTTGTAACTAATATATAATTTGTATTCTTTGGATCTACAGACTGCAGCTACTTTTTTTAAGCTCTATTAGATAGTATTTAGGAGGCACTGAGAAGCAGGACACACCTGTGTTTCAGTATGTGTTGGTGTGTGCCTGCCTCAGTCTCTGCAGGCTTCAGAGCCTGCTGTCCATTTAATCAGAGGCTGATTTAGCCCTGGGTAAACAGGTGGCAGAAACCTCCAGCCAATCAGTGTTACAAAATAGATTAATTAGTAGGTCTGCTAAGGGTGCAATTCTTTATGAGACTGGAAGTAGAAAAAGCAGGTGAAAACCCACCTGCATCCCCTTTTTTATTTTTTACTGTAGAGAAACAATACCTGTATTTATAATTCAGTAATTCATAGTTAAGTTTCACTTTTTCCCTGTACGTGGAAACGCTGATGACGAATACAACTATTTGCAAGTTCAAGTTAGCTTACATATTCTTTTTAAATAGTTGTTTTCCCCAATTGAAAGGATCCAGTTCTAAGATTTTAATAACAGAATTTTCCCATAGCGCTCGTTAATGATGCTTTCCATGTACGTGTGAAAAAATACCTGTAGGTGTGTGTTTATTGCTTTAGCCATTCAGCTCCAAATGCATCTATTTAACACCCTTACCGTGTCCATGTAAATGGGTAGTTAGACAGTAATGGTGCTAGTCCAGAATGACAATGGAGGCATTTTAGAAAAAATGGCTGCTGACACCCCAAGGCTAAACATTAATGTTTGTATTGACTCATTGAAATCACGTGCGCCGTGTGTGGCGTACTTCTGATGTATTCGTCTGAAGTGTATAGTTTTGCATACATTCATACAGCCATTAGCATATGCATGTTTGCGAGATGTTCATTAAGAAACCCTGTTCATTAGGCTTTTCTAATTAGTGAAGAAATCAAACGAGTTGAAGGTTGTTTCAAGTACAGTGGCACAGTTTGAGAGATTAGCATAACATCAGTGGTTTCCTTCAGGCCCAAGCATATTAAAGCTTCTAAAACTGATTAAAACAGAGCCTCTTGCATTCAGAATGACTCCTGTCACCCTGAACACCATTTGCTAACAGTTTCTGCTCCTCATTTCTTTTCCTTAATTTTTTCTCTGCTTTTCTCAGGTGCTGCGGGGGGGCAGAGGGGGTTTCTAGGCTGTATCCGAGCCTTAAGAATGAACGGCATCACCCTCAACCTGGAGGAGAGAGCCAAAGTGACGCCTGGGGTTATGTCTGGCTGCCAGGGCCACTGTACCAGCTTTGGGATGTACTGCAGGAATGGAGGGAAATGTGTGGAGAGGTATAATGGCTATCTGTGTGACTGCACCACCACCGCCTTCAACGGCCCGTTCTGTACCAAAGGTGAGATCAGTTTTAGCACTACCAGTTTCAGTCAGATCACTGAAGATTGAAGTTGTGGGCTATTTCATCCATCTCAGATTTAATCATAGTGCTTTTTAAAATGTATTCATATCACATGAATATTTTCAAATCTCTTCATATTACAAGTTAATGTTTTCGTTTGTTGTTTTTTTTCATTTTATGTAACAGACCTATTGGTTTAAGGTGTGGACTTTGACTTGACCATTCTCCCAGATGTATATACTTTGATTGAAAACCATTTAACTGTGGCACTGGGCGTCTAAGTAATGGTGCTGGTAACAAGTTCAAACCAATCAAAAAAAGATTTCTCTTAGCTAGTTTAAAGAAAAATTTAAGTCCAGGTGGTTTAAACATTTGAAATTTTGGTCTAAATATTGGCCCAGTGTCTTAAGCATCACAACATGACATGGATGCTTAGGGTAGTGGTCCTGCTCAAAGGTTAATCTCTAACCCAGTCTCAGGTATTTTGTAGCCACTTAAAGGTTTGCCTCAGATCTGGTTTGTATTTAGAATGTCAATCTCAAACGATGTCCTTGCAGAGGAAAGGCATCCACACCCATGATGTTGCGATCACCATGTTTCATTGTGGTGTTTTTTTGCACAAGTAATGCATGGTCTTAGTTTTCCACAAACCACATATATTTTCACTAATTAAAGGTATAGTGGAGAATCTTCCTTTTCCGGGTGGATCATCAAAATAAGTGGTCCTCCAATAGTCAATCATTCTGTTTATATGTGTACGTAAGGCCGTCTTATGTGCTTGTCCCCACTTTCATTGACTGGTGGTGAGTCTGACATAGTGGAAAAAATGCAAACCTACTTTTGGATATTATGCTTGTATAAGCGATGCAAACAGCAACATTTAAACAGAGTGTGCACAAGGAGAAATGGACTTGTGCATGTTCTTTCACGCATTTATAAGCGTTCCCTCTCGGGAGCGGGTACAGTGTTGTGCATGTGCATTTTTTTTAATCTTTTCTTTTCAAAAATTTGTGAAAAATCCTCCACTATACCTTTAACATTTGTAGGCAATTGACGCGATTTCGGTTTTCAATTAGTCTATGAGGTTAAGAAGGACTAGATCAAAATTTGTATAAATATTTCAAACGTATCCCTATCTTTCTATTTCATAGGTATGTGCAACTTTATGTGAAAAATCTCAATGAAACAGAGTAAAGTTCATAGTTTTAGGCAGAAAAATATGCTTTAAGTATTTAAACAAGGTCCTTTACAGCCTCAAAATGGCATCAACCATCAACCATTTTCTAACTAATTCCTATTTATTTATCTCAAAATGAAACATTAAGTCAAAAAACCTCAGCTAACACTGATCTACATCTATTTGCAAAATACTGTCCCTCTGTAGTCTACTAAGCCGACATCAAATAGCAGCAGAGTTATTTCTATAGTACTTCTGTCACATTAGGCTTCATTGGCCGACACCCCACTGTGATTTTCCTGCGTTTTCTGTTTGTCTTCACTTCCTATTCAGTTTTGCAGCCATCTGTGTTAAAAGTGTTTTGGCTTATGATAAAAGCCATCGATTGGCAGTGATATTGTGCTTACCCACCAGTTCTCCCTGACTTCAGAGTCTGCTTGCTGAATACTGAAAGATGCAGGAAGGTAGAACTGAAAGATCAAACTAAAAAAAAATGAATGAAAACCGAATCAAATAAAATTTATTTCAGCAAATGTGGATGTGTTAAGGTTTTAAAGATCACAGACAGAAAATGTCACACTCTACCTCTGCTGTTGCTCCGTCGCACCTACTACTAAAACATCATGTTTGTTTCACAGGGATTCATTAGATAGTCTATTAAAGTTCTCCTTCCCAGAACAAGTTCTGCAAAGTACTCTGGGGAGAAGAGCAGCACTGTTGTCAGAGGCGTTCTGCTAGCTCCCAGTCAGAGAGTTGATCTCCGACACGTGAATTAATTTGTTTCCTAAAGTTGAATGGTGTTTTTCCCCTGCGCTCTTGGCAGGGGGGTGACAAGATGACAGAAACGCAGTGTGCATCTTTTTGTGGGTCTTTGTGGTTGCGTATATATGTGTGTGTGTTTGTGTGTATGTCCTCGTGTGCCATGGAAGAGGATGACAGTGTGCAATGATAGTGCTAGCATACGACATGAAAAGACCTCCTTTGAATTCTGTCATAAGCAAAGAAGTATTTCAAGATTTAGAGAATAAAGATTAGCCTGCTGTCTGTGTTAGAGTGAGGGGTTTGTGTGGACGTGTGTGTTTGTGTGTGACTATGTGTATTCTTTGGAGTAGGGGTGGGGGGGCTTGGGTGCACATCAGAGGAACAGACGAAAGGGAGAGAGCACACCCTTGTGTCTGTTTGCTTTTTTGCACAATTTCAACATCATCTGTTCTCTAATTTGATTCTTAGATGTTTTTCATTTTCTGGTCAATTTTAAAAACGGTTTCAATCTTTCTTCTTTTTCCCATTCATAGTTTTTTTCTAATTTCTCTTCTTTCTTTTTTTTCCTCTTTGCGCTTTTACAAATTTGCCATCTATCCCGCTCTAATGTACTACCCCTTCCCTTTCCCACCATCCTCCCAGTGAGTGAAAAATGCATGAAGTCAGCCATAATTGCACAGGACATTTCCATTGTATCCATATTTACACAGTGCTTATGGGAGCCTCTGGTGTCATTATTATACACTGCTATTCATTTGCTTTTTTTTTTGCCCTTGAGGGTGGCTTGGTGTGAGTGTGCAAACGTACATACACGAATGAAAACCCATGCACACGCATCACACATCTGCATTACCTATGCAGTTGCATACAATCCCATAGAACATCCTGTGGCTCTGCTTCAATTTTCTCATTCATTTTGCCCAGAAAATTGTGCATTGCTTTTGAACCTTTGGGCTTTGAGTAGGACACAGTTTTCCCCCAACTAGAAGGAGATGGAGGTTGGTTGCCGACACAGTTGGTCAAAATGCTGATTTAAAAGATGTTTAAAAAAAAAGTAGAATCCTTGGTACTTAAATTAGGTTAACTGGAGGCATGAGAATAACATGTTTATTTAATTTCATTTTCTAATGTTCCACTCAAACTTTGAATCTTTTTGACCACATGTGCACAAATGCAATAAATTATTCATTATTTTATGTATTTCTTTTAAGCACTATTTGTAAATATTGTCATGAATATTATTTTTTCTAAACATCTTACAACAGTTACAGCTGCAAATAATTCATGATATGCCTGTAGCAGAATATCAGGAATAGAGTAAAAAAAAAAATGTTTGCCTGTTAATTGTAAAGTTTCCAAAGCTACTGAGGTCCATGTATGGAATAACTCATATTATATGCTGTGTTACAGTGTTTGATATCGCAAACTCAAAGCTGTTATTGTTTTATTTTACTAAGGGCCTTTTTTTGGTCATTGTTCCAAAAAAAAATCCAGCTTGTTGAACAGCTAATAGCTGTTTTGACCACCTGAGCTCTGTGAATCCCTGCACCCCATCAAGGGTCGTAGGTCTTTTGGCTGTTTCTCTGATTAACGTATATTTTTTGTTGCATCACGTGGGTGATTATGGGTTTAGGTTTACAGATCAAACATCCGCTTCTTATTTTCAGATAACAGATTGATCATTCTTTTCTAGGATGTTCAGAACTCAGCATACTATTTTGTGACCAAATGCTGCTTTTAACCTTTCCACCACTCACTTATCTATGTGAAGAGACAAGGATCCAAAAGATAACAAAAACAGACTGATAAAAACTCTAAATCCCAGAATGCACAGTATTTACCCATTTTTACATTAGGTACATTTGACCTGAGCTAGACTAGCGCAGATCAGATCAGTTTTGGTTTTTACACTGTGCTCGCAAGTTGGATCTCTGTCCGATTTGCTTCCGTGTGCTGATGTATTGAGCACGTGAGCAATTGAAACCTCAAGAGTTCAGAAAAAGATTAGCTGTCTGAGTCGGCTGCCAGTAAAGCAAAGTTTCTTTTAGCTTTATAAACAAAAGCTTAAAACATATCAGCATGGTGTACCATGCAGGCCATCTTGTTAACTTGTCTTTAAACAAACACTTAAAACTTACAAAGATCAAATATGATCAGAAAGACGAATTATTTAGTATGAAAGTCTACGCCTAAATGTGCCTGACCTATATCTCTGGTTATCTCTGTTTTGGAAAAGCTGAGCTTCTCGTGTATTAGCAGCTTAGCTGGAGAATTTTTTTGTTCTCAGGACCTTCATGCTTCCAGTCTCTTCAGGCATCTGAAGGCTTTAAATGTCTGTTTTGCAGCAGTTTGGTTCTGAAAATAGCCACCAGGTCCACTTGGCCTTTGGTCAGTCTGGAGTTTCTGGTCCTTGGACATGGTGCTATGAAGCCCCCTCTTCCAATGGGATCCCCAGGAGATCGCATTGGATGCATGCAACAATACAGTACATAGGACTCCAAAATAAAGTTTGTTTTATTATGTATATTTCATCAGTAATTTGCATAACACAAACACTATGCCAGCCATCACATTTAGTTGCAGGTAGCTTTGTCCAGCTGTACAAAGGACTTTTAACCCTGCACACCACTTTTCACCTTGAACACACCTAGCATAACTTCTGGGGAGGAGGATGCATGCCACACCATAAAGCTAAAAAACTTAAGGCACATCAGCTCCTCTATGGGTCAGCGTATCTTTTGGTAATTTTATTTTCCATTTAGAAATGGTTATAGATGTCAAAAACGTGTTGCCATTTTGCTTTTTGTCCACTTTTCTAACCGAAAAGTAAAAAAAGAGGTTCAAGTGAAATACCATTTTATATTCATCTCTACTTTATTTTTTAAACCGCCTGTTTTTGAATATATAACAAAGTGTTCACTTTTGACCTTTAAAGCTAGCTTGGCTTCATTCTAAAGTCCTAAAAATAAACTTTTGTTCCTAAACGTCTTATTCACCCTCAACTGTGAATTTACTGCATATTTCTTTTTGGTTTTATTTTTTATTTTATGTCTTCCTTTTTACTTTTTTATGCGATTGATTTTTATTGTACCAGTAGGTTGCCATATTCTTGTCATTTTTAATGAGTAGTTTGATTAAATATTATTACCTTGCTACAGACTTTGTTGACTGATGTATTTTAATGGAAAAAAACCAAGAATAAAGTTGAAGTCAATTTAGTCTATTAAGTCTATTTAGTTAATAAAGTCCTGTATTTTGGAAATAATTAATTGGTGTTTATTTTGTATATTTATGTGGGGACTTTCTGTTTAAGAAAACCAAACAGGAATTCACTCTGTCATCTATTACTCTATAACACCATGCTTTACTTGGCAGGTGTACATAAAACAGTAACTGAACCAATATTCCCAATAATCAGATGTGGCCATACTTGGTCATTTTAATTGAAAACACACATTTTGTCGTGTTTTGCTGACCTTTACGCCAACAACAAAATAGATAAATAATTTGATATGTGCTATGTTAACTCTTCTTTATATTTATATGCTACTATCATGGTTTTGGTTCTGTTTGTTTTCTTTTTGAGTTTTCATTGGTTTAATTTCCATTTTGTGTTATTTTAGTGGTTTTTGGTTGTATTTGAGTTCTTATTTCTTGTTAAGCCTCTGTTGCCTCCTTGTGTCATTCTCCTTCCCTTAGCTCCTTTCTAGATTCTAAACAACATAAAAATTCAAAAAAAAATTTCCAGACCCTCTTAAAGGTCGCCATCGAAAACTTATGTCAACAATATTTGTTATTTTTTTTAAGCCACAAATCAGTTTTCTTATTCTCCCTATAGAAAAAAAGCCAAGAAACTTGCCCATTCTCTGTGCATTGATGCTTCACGAAAGTTATTTTAATTTGTTCAGTAAAATTTAGTGTTCTGAAGAGATAAGGCCAACATGTCATGGTACATTCTGCACAGGAAAGAAAAACAAACCCCCTTCCTATTTATATTTCCCTTAAGCTAAGGCTAATTTAATGTTCTTTATCTCCTTTTTAGCAGACCTAAAGGGAATCTGTACACATACGCACAAATAGAGCATAACTGATGTAGGTTATGGAAAAGAAAGTTGGGTTTTTTCAACATTTGATTATGAGAATCAATAAGCCGCCTGGAACGGTTGAAGTATGCCATTAGGTTTGTTAATGTACTGGTAAATGGTGTATTGTTTGGTTTCAGGTGGTGGAGAGTAGCAATTTAACACCCACTTTACTACACCTGCTGAACACAACCATATCAGTGTGTGTGTGTGTGTGTGTGTGTGTGTGTGTTTATTCCCCTCTGGCTAAATATTATGTTTACCCATTTGTGTCTTTGCATGTATGAGTTTGTGAGTGGCTCCCTGTGGCTTGGTTATGATGCCAGTTGCTTTTTTTTAAACTTATATTGCTTTTTCTTTCCCTTGCTAGATCTCCTGCCGCACACTCAGATGCACCAGTGTGCATGTCCTCTGTGTGCACCTAAGTCAATTGAATATAGAGCTTGATTGTGTTTTTTTTTTTCCTTTTCTTTTCACTCAGATATTGGCGGTTTTTTTGAAGCAGGAACACTGGTCAAATACAACTTCATGCCTGAAGCAGTACAAGGGACCAGTAAAGACACAAAAGCCTTGACACAACAGCTGATGCCAAATGATGTGAATTTAACAAAGGAAGAGGTGACCCTTAGTTTTAGTACAACTAGTACTCCAGCTATTCTTATGTACGTGAGCTCCAAGATGCAGGACTACCTGGCTGTGGTTTTGAGACATGATGGTAAGGCTATCATGCACATGAAAGTAACAGATTTGTACTTTGAACAGCAAACTTTACCATTTCTCTGGTCTTTTTAGGTTCTCTGCAGGTTCGGTATAACCTTGGGGGTCTGAGGGATCCATTTGTAATAGATGTGGACCAGCGTAACCTGGCCAATGGACAACCACACAACATGAACATGTCCCGTCACAACAGAAGTATCTCCATCCAGGTACACTCCCAAAAAACACAAACATAAAAACACTTTTCTGCACTTGGAGCTTTTAATTTATATTCAGAGAGAGGATGAAGCTTTAGATTAAAATTCATCAACTGAGTAGTGGACAAATGATTATTTAGCCACTGCACATACTGTGGATATAAAATCATCCAAAGGTTCTCCATTCAATCTCTTAAGCCCAGCAGGACTTTAATGAATTGTTTTAGCACCATAGTGTCCTCTTCCCTCTCGGCCTGTTTGTTTCTACATATATTCTTCCAGAAGCAATCTAAGTATAGTAACAGAAAGTATCCAACTGTGTGTGATCACATGACATGGTTGTGTGGGCTTTAACTGCAGCTATTATTGCTTGAATGCAAAATATATACTACACTGTGTTGATGACGATGCAAAATAATTCCGAAATATGATTATTGTAGTGCAAGAATGAAATATATTTATATATCTGCAATGTTTACACATTTTTCCACATCATAATCACTGGACTCACTGTATTCTTACTGGGGTTTGACTTGTCAGGTACAAAACAAAGCATAATTATGGTGCTGAATTAGATTCATGGCCAAAAATACACTTTTAATTCTGTGTTGCCCCATTTACCCCTAAATAAAACCCTGTGAAGGCATTCAGTATGGTTTCACAGGGTTTTAATTCAACACAGGCTAAATATAGATACAGCTCTTCTGTGAAAGTTTTGGAGGTTCATTAGAGACCATTTGTAAAGAATCGGAATCATTAACATTAGGTTACACAGCAGACAGGCTAGGATGGAATCTTATGGTGAGAAATATTTTCTTAAACAATATCCATGGCTTTCCAAAGCTCTTTTTCTTTTTTCTTTTTTGAATCTTTGAAGATTGGACCCTAAGTCCATCAATTGAAGTATGAATAGGAGCCATTTTGCTGTGCTCTGATTCTGATTACAGCATATGTACTGGGACCAAAGGTGTAAAGCTGACTGTTTTGCTGTGTCTGGATGGGAGTGTTAATTTTCAGTTACCTTCCTTCTTTTTTTTTCTTCTCCTGCTTGAACTTTAACACTAACGCAAGTGAATCAATATTCATATTTTAACCATTTGGCTTTAAAAAAAAAAGATTCTCTTACTTCAAAAAGAGTGTGTTTCAAATTGGAAACCTGCCTGCTGGGAATGGAACCCGAGAATTCTATCCAGCTCCATGTGTAACTCAATAGCCAGAATACAGTATCCATTTCCTCTTGTTGGAGCTTGAATGCTGCAGTTACCTGCTGCTTACCTGTTTATCATCTGCATCTTTATATAACAACATAGCTTCAAATGAATTGGGGGCAGATGTTGAGTCATCCAGTGCTATCAAAGAGGTGTGCACAAAGTTTTAACAAATGGATAAAATAGGAAACAAACAACTATAAGGGAAATATTAGTTCCTGTCTGCTTTGATTTAACCGGAGACTTCAGTTTAAAGACTTGAGTCTTGTTAATTGAAGAATAATGACTGGGTCTCACCACTTGGTTCAGGATTTGAGGACATACACTTTAGACCTTAAAGCTGCCATGATCATATGTTACAATCTACATAATATATGCATGATTGTTAAAATACTTTTTCATTGCTTGTGAGACTATCAGAGAGGTGGTATTCAAAGAGTATGAATTACTATAAAAACATGGCATCTTGCAAACACAGTCCAGTTTCTCTGGACAAAAGAAAAACAAAAACGCAAGACTAGAGGGAACAGGTTATGTGATTTGTATTGCACTTCTGCAGCTTTATCATTCTCTGCTGTCTATAGGAAGTACCATAAAAATCATGGTGGAAGTCTCCTGACCTCCAGCCTTATTGACTACTTTACAAACAGACCACAGACATCAGTCAGCAGACTGCAGAGCTGTGAGGCTGTGGGTAGACAGCAGCACAGGATAACTGCAGGAGAGCATACTCTATCCATCTTTGCCCGTGGAATTACTCTGTAGGCCTCTGACATGAGCTAATCCTTTGACAAGTTGCAGGATTTTTTCGGGGTGGTCCTCTGCTACCCCTTTGGGTGTCTTTTCATCAATATCTGGAATCCATGCTGTGCCTTTGTCGTGATCTTAGCAGGAGTCCTGAATTATAGAGACAAACCTTGTAAGACTTTCTGCCTTATTTTTATCCTTTCATGCTTAATTCTTTAAAGTTCCTGTAAATGATCCCACATCTGTTATGTTGCTACCAATATGTTTTTTATATAAGAAGGCTTTTTACACTAATAGCTTTTAGCTTTACTTTATTTATGGAAATGGGGATTTCTCCACTCCAGGCATCTAGTCCCAGCTACTTAATTGAAACACCAGGCTTTAGGGATCTCTCTGAAAAGCTCTAAGCACCATTATAACTGATCAAAAATTGTTTGTTTGTTGTTGTTTTTTTTAGCTTTTTTATTGTCATTACACTGCCACAAGTACAGAGCACTAAAATTCACTCTCTGCATTTAACCAATCCCTTGGGGAGCAGTGGGCTGCCATTGTACGGTGCCTGGAGAGCATTGTGGGATTAAGGGTCTATTGGGGAGCCAAAGTGGCAATCTGTGGGAGTGGGGCTTGAACTGAGAACCTCAGGATTCCAAGCACAATCCCCTAACCACTAGCCCGCCACTCCCCGTAAAAGATTCAGTTTTGGATCTTATAAAGTCAATCTACCATTTAAGTGTCATATAAAATAAAATTAGATGTCTGAGGGGAATCATGGCGCCATCTGGCTTGGGTTCCCCTCCTTTATCATCGTCTGTGTTTCCAATTTCCGCTGTCTACAAGGCCCTGTAAGGATGGGTCAGAGTTAGTATAAGGGAAAGTGTATTTTAAAGTTTGTTGAAGGTTTATTTTTATAGATCACATCATTTATGTGGAAATCCACAAAGGCAGGTTTTAGGCTAGGTTCTGTGCGTGCTTTGTAAAAACGACCTCAGAACTATGAAAATTGAACAACTGATGTTGAATTCATGACCTCAGACCAGATCCATGTTTATTCAGCGAAGCAAACAGATTTTCTTTTAAATGCAGATCTGAATCCAGGTACATATTTCTATACTAATGATGGGGAGATTGGTTCTGTTGAGTGCGCTGAATCCTTCAAATCAGTTCAACAAAGGGTTTTTTTCTTCAGCTCATGCAGATTGTCCATGCAATGTTTGGGTGAGTGATGCAGCGCCACTTTCAGCAAAATACTGGTAATGATTGTCAATGCTTGTCAGTAGGCAGTTTTTTTTTCTTTATGTAGACGAGTCACACAACAACAAGAAGTGGCACTGTCTCTCTCTCACTGTGTCAGGGTTCTCCCCTTTCGGACTTCGTTTTGTTTTGTTTTTGGGGACAGGAGGCATTGAACAGTTTGGGCAAATTGCTTCGACAAATCACACATTTCATGAAGCTTCATGTGAACATGTCGCCACCTACTGGTAGAACGCATAACTACAGTTAGTGATATAATCTGTGATTTATGGCAATTGTTTTTGTTAAAGATAGCCTTGATCTTCTATCTCTCTGGTACTTTTCCCTGAAAAGAGATCACTTGGGACAAACTCTTTAAATAACACTTCATAACATATATGTATTAAATAACCAGGACACATGACAACAGATTCTAATAGAAATTGTAATCTTACTCAGATCAGAGAAATTGCTTAGAATGTACAGAAGGCAGCTGCTCACCTCTGGGCTCACCTCTCAGGAAGTGGCCCAGATTAAAAGTTAAAAAGGCATTTTATACATCTCCAGTCTGCCACATCATTATATTTTGCACATTAGCAGATGATTAGACATCCATGGCTCCAGCCTTGTCAAAATATTACACTTTGTTCTTAGCTGAAGGACATCTCCATTTCCAAATCTTTGCCACATACAAAATGAAGATTATAACTTTATATCCAGACAGAGGAACCGTCCTAATTAGATTAAAATATCAGTTCTGACAGGCAACAGGCAGCCAATACCAAGGAGTAACAAACTCACACATCTTTATTGATAATTATCCTAAAATTTTTCTTGTTTTTTTTTTTTTACCATTCAAGTTCCTTTGAAATTGTTAATGATTGATGTGTATATTCAAATCTTTTGTAAGTTTTTTCTGTGTAAAATGTCTTAGAACATTTAGAAATAAGCTCAAGCAGATTGTGATAGTGCTTGTGCAAATTGGGCAATGATGAGCTAAATGAAAGGTGTTAGTCATTTTCCCAATCTATATTTGTACAAGAGCAAACCAATTCAAATTAGTCACATTGCCAAAACACATGTTAATTATTATTGCAACTTTCAAAAGTCTAAGGTGGGTCTTGAACCAACAACCTCAAGAATGGAAGTCAATGTCTTATAGATGACACCACTAGCAATAGGATCTGTACACTGGAAAGGAATACTACTTAATACTAATGTTACAACTGCAACCAGTTGCTTCCTCAGATTTTGATCATTACATTGTTTAATCTAACCAAAATAGTTGTAACCAACTAGATTAATTATTTTTCCAACCAATCTATCCTTAGATTATATCCAAACTCTATCCAACTGACTGCAACTCTCCTATAAACTCCCACATCTTGACTGAGTACTGAGGCTTTTTAAATGCCTGTTGAAGTTCCTGGCAAGCTCTAGGCGAGCCACCACTTCCCGAAACGGTCCCTAGGTACAGTGGGGGAGCAAGGCTTCAGATGTAATCTGTTTTGGCTCCTCTCCCAAATGAAGCAAGCCTCGATACGCGCTCCACGGAAACACCCCCTCCACTACTCGACACTTGTCTCGAAGCATTCTGCATTCTGTTCGTTGATTTTGTTTCTGTTTGCCATTAAATTAGCAAAAACTCATCTCTGCTTTTGGGTCCTCACCGACCTCCAACTTACGTTGACTCACTAGTTGATTTCGAAATAGGCAAACTTTAGCTCCTGTTCCTAGCCCCTAATCCTTCACCTTTTGCAGTGTCAACAATAAGAACACTTTTACAGGGTAGGAAACAACCTCTGGACTGTCATGCTGCCAGCCTTAGCCCTTCCACACAAAATTACAGGACAAAAGCGCACATGGATGATTCTTGTCAAATTGAAACTGCTGTCTTCTAAAAAAGTACTATGAAAAAAGGGTTGCACAAATGTAGAAAACAGCCAAAATGGCTCAATTATAAAAACACCAAATTAGAAAAAGGTGTGTAGATTAGCATGTGGCACACAGAATGCCTGTTTCTGCTCATTTTGCGAGGTGTCCTGTACTTATATGTTCTGTCATGCACAGATTTGGAGGTAACCCTATAGTTTCTAAGAGACGGAAAGGAATGTCAGGAGTTCCTTAAAATAAATTAGCTATCCTATGGAGCATCCAGCTTCCTATTGCTATTACCTTCCTTACTACAGCACTGTTCAGACAACACTTATGGTGATCACTGACACATTTCTACTTTGGCTTTAGTGTCCTGTCAATTAGGCCGATTCAGGTTTAGTCGCTGTGTCATTGTGATTCAACTGATCAACTACAGGAAGGTATTTGCTAATTAGGTGATTTTAATTCAGTTTTTTTTTTTTTTCAATTAAATGGATGAATGATTCAAGAACAAAACTATTTCATACAGGGCATTAAAACTTTTACAAAACTTTTCTACAGTTTTGGCATTGAAAGAGTGTTGAAATGACTTTTTATGGTTCTGCTATTTATCTGATCCTTTTAAAATATAAAAGTATTATAATGAATGCAATTTATGAAAATGAGAATATCTGCCTACATTAACATGCTAACCCACGACTAAGCAGTTATTTATTTTATTTGGACCACTTTATTACCCTCAATTCTCACAGTTTAGGATTGCTTAAGATCATACACTCATATTCAAGAGTTTTGTGTTCCCTGTGTTAGTTAAAGAGTGCATTAAGAATTAGGATGAACACTGCAGACCCCAATGTGGTAATTTTGTTTCAGGAAAACAAAGTGATTAGCAAAGGGACTCTAGGGGGTGAGACATGGAGGAAAAAAATGATTAAATTAAGATTAATTTCATAGATATGGTTTTAAAACTGAAGCCGGGAGGTGCACTAACAATGATTGCTTTGATAGTTATAGTTATAGTTTCTTTGTTTGCTGCCTTAGAGCAGTTTTCAATGTCTAAACACACACCAACAGATATTTCTGCAGCAGTACGATCCTGTTTTATCTGCATAAGCTCCTCTCTGTGACCCAAAAGAAAAGTGAGGGACAAGAACTATTTTGTTCTTATAAACACAAAGAAAAGTGACTTCCTATGAGCCTGTAAACCTTTTTCAGCCTTTTACCCTTTCTAATAATTTTAGAATTAGAATTAAAAGGCAGCCTTAGTGTAAAATGTAGCGTAAATTTAACTGTTCATCATTGCACTTGTCATAATAATGACATATAATAATGAATAACTAAGCTGGTAAAGCATGAACAATATAATTTTTCCAAAATTTTACCTTATCTACAGGTTATGTTTCAGTCGTGAGGATGGGTGGGGGCAGTTGGGCTCTCCTCATACTTCCTGCGAAGGATAAGGAGGGCCCACCCATCCTCACGACCTTCTACAGAAGCACAATAGAGAGCATTGGTTCTGGCTGTTTGGCCCACAGAGGAGCCTTTGTGTGAAGCCATTATCAACATTCAGTAAGCCTATCTCCAGACTGTAGAGATAAAGGCCTTGGTGTCTTTAATGGAAGCTCATATATTATGGTGAGCTGGCTATGTTTCTGTTCAAAGGTGCTGCAGCCTGCTGCAAGCTAGGATTGAGCCCAGTTATGAGTTTGCAAGTATGTCAGGTACGACTAAAGGACCTCAGCTACAGATTAATTGTTTAAGTTCTTTTATGGAAGTACACTGTAAACTCTGGTGCTACTAGAAGATATAAAGATGGTTGTGCGGAATATGCTGGCAGGTTTTATCATCAATTTCGAAACTTGAACAATATAAACATAACGCACTTTCCACTTTCAATAACTAAAAGCCTAAGAATAGCCTCACTATTCATAGTATCGGTACTAAAAGGGCTGTATACAGTACTAACAGTGATCATCTTGGCAACAAAATCTGAATGCTACCAGATCTTAGGTCCTGCTTCAGTGAAAACCAACATTAATTTTGTATTCTGAGCACTACTCATGTCTTATTCTTCTTAGCATGATTTTTTTTTTTGTTGCCTTTTATTTTCCACTTAATCTTATACCCCTTACCCACTGGCTAAAAAACCTGTTTAAACCCAGATTTAGTGGCAGTGGGAACAGCTCACTGACCCATGTCTACCCGGGTCAAACTCATCAAGCGAAGGTAAAATCACCTCGGCTCAGATAGGCATGCAGTAGGAACACCAGACCGAGCCTGACCCCCTAATTTACGTAATACCATTAAACGCAACATATGGAAGTCAACAAACCTCAAAATTGGCGTTTGCGATAACAAGCCGAAACAACTCTATTTTCATTCGATAAACATGGAGCAGCACTCTTGAGAGGGATTCAGAAAGATAAAAGAGCGAAACAATAAAGCACACTAACTACGCCCTGGCTCCCTTACCTGTTGCTCTCCATTGTTTACTTTCCTGATTTCTGTCACACTGGTGACATCATCAACGCTAACCCAGCATGATGGTGTCACCAGACATGCAGCAGTGGGAGGACAGAGACCATGCAGCTTGCAAGCAAGGGGTTATACCCAGCTTTTGTTGCCAATGGGAAGGTAGCCAAATGGAGATTGTCAGCCGGTCGAACTGTGTCTGAAAATCACAGCTAACCCGATAATTTCAGTGGAAAAGTTGCTTCATGCTTCCTCTTTCTTTTAGCACCTCCAGCTCGTGGCTACATTGCTTCAGTCTTAAAGCCCGATTGGTACTCTCTTTACTCGAAGTGCTTTGTTTGCTAACAAAAAGAGCAAAGACAAAGTGTAAAACACAGAAATAAACATGATAATCCAACAGGAGACCATTTTTTAAAATTGAATACCTTTGTATACAACCAAAGTGAGCAACTGGCCCATAGAGATACTTGAGGTTATATTGTCTAAGCCCCTTTAAATGGACATTTTGTTTTGATTTAGCCAAACTTAAAATTTGTTGTTTTGTTTTTTTATTTTAATTCAGATTTTTTCCAATTTGGTGAATTTAATGGTGGTTTAGCATAATACATAATACTACATAATACATACTATGAAACTTTGACTACTGGTAATGAAATGTCATTGTCATGTACAGAAAATGAAATGAAATGTCATTTGTCAGCATCTCTTTAGAAGTAATTTGTTTAAACTAAAACACTCTAACTCAAAAAGTTTGAAAATTAACAATACTATCATCAAACATTCTGAATGTTTTCCACCATTGGCTTGCAATAGATGTTTATAATGTAATTAAATGCAGTTAGTTCAAAATTGGCTTTACAGTTGCATTACTGAACATAACCACAATAGTTAAGCATCCCTGCTGATAATGAGTTGACTTTTCCTAGGCAGTATTTGTGCTCTGCGAGGCTCTGATGGTGTGCAGTCATAGCTTTTACCATAAGTACAAAATCCACGACAAGAAATCTGAATAGAAATATCAGACCTAGTTGCCCATCCCTCAAAGGAAGTGAATTTAATGGGATCCAAGGACATTGGATGCATTAATGCAAATATATTATTCCTGTTATTCCTAACAGAATTCTGGCTTTTATTTGGTCTGATATTTGGTTAATCTGTCATTTTTACTTATTGTTAAACTAGCCAATAAACAGGTTATGTTCCTGTGCTGTGAGGGTAGTACTGTTTTGCTGTTTGTGGCTCTCCCAAAATGATCGTGGCAAAGCAATCACAGTTTCTCCACAGACGATGGTTCTACTCTCAGTCAATATCCAGCAGCTTTACAGCTATGAGTCCCAGCAACGGTAGGCTGATTATACTTTTGTCTAGAAATGTTTCAGCTATACATTTTATTTCAACTTCAGTCTTAGTATTCATAGCCGTAGCCATGGTCATCCTCCGGTAACAATGCAAAAAAGCCTGTTCACCTTATCATTATATCAAAGTTAGTTGTTCTCTCTTTCTCCCTCCTATACAATGACTTAGCTTAAATTTTTCATTTTATATCTTTATTTTGAGCTTTGATCTTTTAACAAGGTCTGCAGAAGACGTCCTTTGTATAAGATACAACATGATCATAACTAAACATAAACCCTGAGCGATTTAGCAGCTGCATGTAAATGTGTAATAAGAAGGTTTTTTCTGTTATTGCACTAAGATTCAGATTTTCTTACGTCTGAAATAAGCAAAAAAAAATGGTGTGAGTCATAAACAACATGGTGTAGTTACAGTAGAGGGCTCACACTTTAAATTGATCTTTTTGAATTAAAGAAACAGCACACTGTTACAGTAGCTTTAGACTGCAGACTTGTCACTTCTCAGCAGCTGAGAAGACTTTCTTTGACATTTGTAAAAGTGGCTGCCAAGGTTTATGGCAGTAGAAGAAAGGGAGGAGAAAAGGTAAACATATCCTTAGTTCAACGAAAATCAGGTAGAGACATGGATGAAAGTGAGAAGTCTGCGATAAACGACACAAATGCAAAGATATTATGAAGTGCGTTTGCACTCACTAACAAATGTTAAATGACATAAAACACAGCTGGATAGGGACATTAGATTTTCAACTACAGAATTTCAGAAAACACAAATTTTCAATTGTTTCTTTAAGTACACTAAATAAACAAATAGTAACTAAGTGAACTTGGGTTACAGACATTTCTAGAGGTACAGGAATTTGGCTTAACTAAAAACTACTGCCTGCCTGAAGAGCAGAGGCGTATCCAGAAAATTGTTATGAGGGTGGCCAGGCAATAACTGAGGGGTGGCCGAAAGTAGATAGGCACCAAAACTTCATGGTCAATCTACACTGTTCCAACAGGAAAGTTAACAAGCAAAACATCCATATTTTCTAAATAAAGACAAACTATACTTTCCCACAGCCTTTGCTAAAAATTAGGCGAATATATTCAAACATCGGTGCTTTCTAGATAAAAGGTATAATGGATAAAACTATTTCAAGTTTGAGTTTTGGGCGAATCTCGGGCGATTTTTTCCATTGTCATTATTTACCTAATTTTATCAGTAATCACTCTGCAAAAAATTGATATTTACAAGTACTAATATATACATAAATTGAATATTGAATCAATAAGGTTTTATTAAAATAGTTATTTATCTATGATTTCACTGAAGACTCCTAGATGATTTGCAGGAACACATCATTTTCTCTTTACCCCATAAAACACAAAATCTATTTCTGCTTTAATTCTGTACTTATCTTTAATGTTACTGTATTGATGTGCATAATTAACCACAGTGTTTTTGTTGTCAAGTAATTGATAATATATCAAAAATTAAACAGTTTTGAATATGCCACCTGAGAGTATTACTGTTGCCACCATCTGTATTAGAGGGAAATAAATGGTAGGGTGGCTGAAGGGCTGGCTAATGATTGGCTAAGGGTGACTATGGCCACCCCTGGCCCCCCATCTAGCTCCGCCCCTGCTGAAGAGCTTCAGTTGCAGAGGTTTAGTCTTATGTCTGACCCTGAGATGAAATCCAATCCCCCTGGCACTTGAAATTATTTGCCCACCAATTCTGAAGCAAACTATGATCCAAGCAATCATTTCCAGGAGAAATTCAGTAGAAATTTTATATTGTTGTTCCAGTTTTTCTGTCTTATTTACACTCCTCACATAAGATGGATGAGTAAATGCTACAATCTACTTGCTATACTCTACAAAGTTGACTTTGCCCTTAAGTGGTACTGCATGCAGTCTGAATCGAACCTTAACATAGAAATGAGCCTCTCTGGCTTTTTTTCCACTCTGGTGTTGAAGGGAATGCACTACCTTACAATCAGTTTCTGTGATAGCCATGGGTGATGTCCTGGATATCTTAGATCATAAACTTTTCATAACTTTTTGAAAGTGTTTTATTTTTTCAGATTATTCTGAAACTTTCACATACAACAAAAAAGGTTATCTGTACTGTTACAAAATATAAGTGAGGTAGGAGGTGTAAATAAAAAATACCCCTAAAGAAAACTAACTTTTGGTTAGTTCTCCACACAGGTCAGTTAGACCTCACTAAACAACCCTTAGTCTGCAGCTTCCTTTTACTCTACTGAAAAACTTTTATTGTTGCCTAATTGAGAGTGCCCTGACATAAGGTTGCACAACATGGCATGCCAGCTGCACCCAAGCAAAAAAGAAACAGCTGTTGAGACGGCTCAGTGAATCACCGCCTGCCCACTTCAGAGCCTGGATGATTTCTACTCAATTTCTCTTCTTCAATGAGCCGAAAAGATCAAGAGTGACCTCCGTCATCCAGGACACACTCTATTCACAATTCTCCCTTCTGCTAGATTGAGAGTAATAGGAGCCTGACACCAAAGATTTAAATAACATTCTCCAATCCTTCTCCATCCTCTCCACACATATACCCGTCTACATTAGACCAGCCAGTCAAAAGCCAACTAAGCAGCTGCTTAGGGCTCCAGGGCAACTAGGGGGCTGCCAAGAATAATTAATTTTTTTGTTTTTTGAGGCAAATTATTATTAGGGTTACAAAACAGATTTCATTTTTAAAAAAGAGAATTTTTACACCATAATATCCTTAGTAATGTAGAAATCCTCACTTTCACATAAAAACAGCTGAGGATAGACCGGTGGGAACTTCTCTGAGATAAACTTATGCTTGGAGAACAGTTTTATTGTGATGAGATTGCACTGGTTTTAGAGAACCTTCCAGATATCCTAAAGCACAGATGACTTCATAAAGAGATGCTGACACTTCAATCAGATATGGCCTTTATCCAAACTTTGGGTAGCTCGGAGGATGGACCGCACTCTCCTTGTGACGGTTGCATCTACAGAGCAGAGCTTTTCAAGATTTAAATTACTGAAAAATTACCTCAGCTCTTCCATAGTAGAAGATTAATCAGTAGGCCGGAAGTGATTAGTATGAACAACAAAAATCTCTTACAATGATGTCATTAGGGGCTTTGCAAACAGAAAAACCAGGAAGCACAGGTTTTAAGGAATGAGTGCAGTACTGAGGTAAAACTGTGTAACATTAACCTTTTAACCCCATAGGTCTGTTTTCTAAAAAAGTCATTTCTCAACTTGTACACTGCCTAAACAGCCAATCCTGTTATCAGCTAGCGTAAAGGTTCTTGGGGATGAGATGGAAAGTAAATTATTCTGGGCAGGAGTAAATTAGATTCAAATGGCCGGTAAGTAACTTTCACCTACAAAAAAAAAAAACATGTTTACATACAAAACGTCTTACTTTTTCTGTAAGGAAGGACATAAACATTAAACAATTTCCAAACAACAAGCTCTTGAGAAGTCATGATGTTTGGATTTTAAAAACTCCATACTGGCCCCTACTGTGCCATTTTGGCATAACTTTTGAAGTTTGGAATTCATTCTTGAAATGTAAAATTTGGAATGTTATTATATATCTGGTGATAAAAATAAATTTTTTTCCCCGAAAAAACATAAGTTGTATTTTTTTTTCAGCACTCTTTATTTACTCACTCTAATTACACAATGTGTATACAACGCTAAGTGGCAGACAGATGCTTGAGGACGAACCAGCTTCATTCCTCTTTGGAAAGGTTGCACTCCACAGAATCCAATGATATGCACCAATTTGAGAAAGACACAAGCCCCAGCGAAGCACATGTGAGAGTAGCAGAGGCTGTTGTGAATCACACACAGGTACAATTTCCAAATATGGGCATGCTGTATTATTATAATAAAGAGGGAAGAAGAAACTTTTAGTAGTTTGTTGAGTGGTCAGCTGCAAATAATCAGAGTTTTGCTAATGAGTTTGACTTTGGCGGATTCCGTGTCTTCTTGGCTTTCATTAGTAATGCATCATTCAGTTCTGCTACATGTGTTGTTGAAACCAGGCTAAAAAAAAAACACAAGCTTGGTCATAATTAGCATTTTGCTATCAGAGTCTTGTAAAGGCGTCTCAGATGAAGATCTGGACTTATAAGAAGTGTGTGTTAGTCTCAGAGTTAGTTAGCTAGAATCTTATTATTGTTGCAAAAAAAGCTCTGGCCCACTTGAAAGGAATCGTATGGGTAAAGGTAGTTTATGTTTTCAAATAAGGCTTTTGCATATAGCTACAAATGTGTACATAGTTTGAAGAGGTAATTGTCGAATTGTTAATTTTTTACCTGAATTTTGATATTTTTTTTATTTCCATTATTTATGAACATGCTTTATATTTTAAGGTTCATTTGATTAATTATGTCTTTTTTTTTTTTTACAATGTTTTAAGTAGGTGTTTGGATGATCTGATCATCAGACTGTTACTTGTAGCATCAGATATAGACAGAAATAGAGGATCCCTAAATCACATTTTGCTCAGGGCCCCATGGAGGCTTGGGGCGGCCCTACATCTATATGAAATTATGAGTCAGTTTTGGGCATTTCTTTGGTCTGCTGGAATAATGGCACATTTTCACTTCAATACTTTTAAGGTGATAGAAGTTTTAAAATCAATTAAATATTTTGTCTTTTTATTTTATTGTTATTTTTTACACTTAAAGCTGGTTGTTAAACATTTAATTTTACTTAAGAATACAATGACAATTAAGCTTCAT